>NW_005842487.1:273590-274608 GCF_000455745.1 Alligator sinensis | reverse complement strand
GGAAGAGTGATTTCAATATAGGTAATTAGGTGGGTTTTAATGAAGTTTTAAGTGCAAAAAATGCATCCCTAATTACAGGGCTTTTTCCTGATACCATAATTGTATAAGTAGGTATGATAGGCAACATTTAGGATTAGTCCTGGTTTGCGGATAACAGGGTCAGTGTTGTATTTCTGAAAAATCCTTGATGTATGTGGTTGTTGCATTATTTGCTCTTAATTACCACTTTTTCCTTTCTTCTTTTTGTCTTTGCATTCTTAGATGAACAGTGAGAAATACAGATGTGGATGTAGCACCATCTAGTGTGCTTTCAACTGAAAGTCATCATATTTGAGCATACTTGCATACTGTAGTTTTTAATGCAGGACTAGGCATTTCTGGCTAACAGGTCTTGCCTGGAAAACTACATTAAAGAAAATTTCCTTCCCACTTCCAATTTTTACTGTCATTATTCAGGGACAAAGAGAAAGATAAAATGAAACACTGCCATACAGAGGCTGCTTAGAGATGTGGAAAACCACCCCCAGCGCTTTACTTTCAGTTTGGCACACCCCCACACAGAGCACAGTGCATGCCCAGAAGAGTAATTGTGTTAGTTTGACCCGGCTTGCTCAGTGTGTGTATAGGCCATGAGCTCCTGCATGAATTTTTGGTGCTTTTATCTAATAGCTGATTGAATCAACTATTAGATAAAAGCACCAAAAAGCCCTGCTGAAGCAAGCTATACAGACACTGGAGCCAGGTCAAACTGACTCAATTCCTCTTCTAGTAAAGCATTGAGTTTTTTGGGGGGGTTCTCCCATGTCTGTCAGCACCCTAAGAATGTAATTTACTCCAGCTTTTAAAATTCTAAAAGCCTATTATCCTTCTTGCCTTGGCCTGTCCATCAATAGTTGTCATGAATACCATCCTTTCTGAAATGGGGGAGACAGACAACTGCTGACAATAGCAGCAGAAATGGGGGAGTTGTGCTTGCAAAGTAAATAGGAAATTTTGCACATTTTAACATTTCCAGGTT
>NW_005842487.1:266299-273559 GCF_000455745.1 Alligator sinensis | reverse complement strand
GGGGGGGGAGGGGAGGGGGTTGCCTTATGTTACTGTTTCTACTAGAAATTCCTGACTCTCTTTTTAGTCTGTCTTCAATATGTTGACTTAGTGTGACTGAAAATTTTCTTGGGGGTCAGGACTCCCTTACTGAGAACTCTGACATGGCATATTTTGCAGCCTAGAATTGATAGCTCTTTTAATATGCCACGTGGGCTTTTTCTTTGCGTGTGTATGTGCATGTGTTGGTGGGGAGAATGGATGAGTAGTCTTTGAGTAAAGAAGTATAGTGTCTTCATTGCTATACATGACTCAACCTAATAATCCCTTTGGGATACATGTCAGGAGAGTGGTATTTACCTCATCTGGCTGTCACTTTGGCCTGTGGCAAACATTACACTTAAGATGCGATTAACCTGGCCATTCATTCATCCAATTAATGGTGCAATAAAACAGGGACTAAGCCACACAGTTATTACACATATTTTGTGTAATAACTTTTTGACTAGTTCACGTTGTGCCTTAAACTGAATGTGTGGCCAGGCCAATAAGCTGATCAGGGCTCCCAGCCTTGGGGATACATCAGATCCTTGACTCATTTTGTCCTTGATACCCTTTTCTTTGCCCCACGTATACTTTCCTAGTACAGCCTCATTTGATGTCATCACTTGTAATTCCAGAACTCGGGCCACTGCTTTATCATCTACTACCCCATCTCTTCAGTCCTTCTGAAACTTCTACTCCAATATTGTTGCTTATAAATGTATCTTGTTCCTCCATCCTTGGCTATTGTGGTCAAGAGCTCCTTCATTCTCCATTGTCCAGGACTGGCTCTAGGTATTATTTATTACTCCTTTTTTTCACCAACATCTAATCTATAATTGGGTTTGTGGGTCTTTCTGTAACGTTGCAATACGTCTGTACTGTTAAGTATAGATCAATCCAAAGCTTTGTTTCTTGGCTCGTGTACTTCACCTTCCTCTCTGGTATCTCTGATTTTTCTGGCTTTTGCTCTCATTTTACCTAAGCTGCTGAAACCAAAATTATCTTTCTTTCTCACTGCTCAAGTTTTGTCATTCCTCTGCTTGAATCTGAATATGTTGGGGAAACACTGAAAGTATTGGTTCATCCTCATGTTCAATTGAGTTATGCTTCTCAACAGACACTTTTCAACCTCTACCCTCTTTTATGCCATTTGGCATGCAATAGTAGCTTCTTGATTGTCTTGAGTAAGG
This sequence comes from Alligator sinensis, assembly GCF_000455745.1. NCBI lineage: Eukaryota > Metazoa > Chordata > Crocodylia > Alligatoridae > Alligator > Alligator sinensis. The sequence goes on along the minus strand of NW_005842487.1, from coordinate 272,345 downwards.
GACTTTACACCTCTTTTTATGCCACCTCCTAACCTAAACATCTTCCTTGTCCTGTGCACTTGACCTCCTGGTGCTCATTGTCTACATCTCTTTTAAAGACAGTTTTTAAGGGCAGCTTTCCAGTGCTAGTTTTGCTCCATTATCCCTGTCCTCCTGCTGGACCACATTCTTCAGGCTACTACACACATTAAGCATCATTTTAATGTAAAAATAATCACTCTATCGCAATGAAAGCACTTATCTGTAGATACTTTGGTAGATAGTTAATCTTCCTGAAGCTGATGACCTGTTATTGGAATGTCCACAGGGCTGGAGAAAAATCCAGGGGAGCCACAAATGCTCATCTCTAGGAACCTAGTGAAATCATGATTTTTCCGTTGTCATGGAAACTGTGATTTTGGGGAGACTGCAAAAAAGCTTAGGCTCCGTACTGTTGGCAGGCTCCCTAGAGGGGGAAAAAAAAACTTTACCAAAAATAAAATGATGGTTCTCTCTGGGGAGTCAGTCCTCCTGGCCACTGTGATCTAGCCATACAGCCCAGCAGGAGGGGAAAGGGTTGGGGGGGATCTTCCAGCATGGCAAGATGGCTGCTGTCCTTGCCCCTTGCTGCTGCTTGGTTGTGAGAGCTGTCCATCATATAGTCCTGCCCCTCTTCACCAATTGGTGGTTAGGGCAGGATCTCATGACAAACGGCCCTTAAAGGCAGTCAGTGGTGAGGGGCAGATCTGCATGACAGACAGACCTCTCTGCTAATAAGTGGTGAGGTGCGGGTCCGCCAGGGCCCCTCGGGCAATCAGAGGAGGGGGAGGGGGTGCTGCCATGCTTGGCTACAAAAATAGCTGCCAGCCCTGCAGTCTGCCCATGAAATCAGCCGGCAGCCCCCTTGAGTTCAGTAGACCCCTACTCATGTCCTGAAAAGCTTGTCTAACTTTATCCCAACTGCATAGTTGGTCCAATAGAAGATATGACCCCAATAAATCCTTGCCTCTCACATCATTACTTAGCATTTGCCCCTTAGATTTGTGAACTACTTGGAGTAAGTTCTTGCCCCATTGATATCTAAGTAAGTTGCACCTTTGTTATGCATTAGCAATAACAAACTACAGTTGATTACAAATGAATTCAAACTGGTGCAAATAATGATATACAAAAGCTTTTCATCTTAAAGCTGTGAAGAAATCCCTCTCTGTCTGTCCCTGGATTGAGACATTCCAGCTACCCCTCTGTTTTTCAGTCTGGCTGCTACTATTTTGTTCAACCTGGTCACCTAGGTGACCAGGCTGTAAAAATTCCTGAGGAGAGGGGAGCTTGCTCTCTTCCTCTTCCTGTAGCACTCTTTCCATTCTTTCGGCAGGATTTTGGGAACACAGAAGCCACGAGCCTCCAGAAAATCTCTGGATGAATTTGTAAATAGAAATCTGGAATCTAGCTAGTAGATTAGACCTAAGTAATTCAGATGTGTATTAAAAGGGTCCCCAAACCCAATCTCTGTAAAGACCTGAAATTTGTACGTTTGATCAAAGTGTTTTTTGGTTTTTTTTAACTCCCTTTTTTCTACCCCCACTCTCTTCGTCTGATCAATAAAGTTATTGGGTTAGAGTATGCCTGGCTGTGCATTCCTGAGGGGAGAGACAGGCCTTTTCACTCCTTTGCTTGGGTGGCTAAGGTGGGCTTGGCTTTTCACTTTCCTCTGGAGTAGGAGGCTATCTTTGGATGCTTCAGGTGGAAAGAAGCACCCAGTAATATTACAGCACCCCCAAGGCTTGTAGGGTTTGTGTACCCCAGGCTGCACAGGGCATTAATGGAGACAAATGCCCAGGTGGTGGCAGCTTTACCCCAGGCTTGTGGGTGTTCTCCAGGAAGGGGGACAGTCGGCACTAGGCTCCCCAGGGGAAACTCCAGAAGCATGGTTTTGGGTGTGGTATGCAGAGGTGGGTGGCTCTGCTTAGTAGCGCCCCTTACTCAGCCATCACAAAAGCCATAGTACCATTGATTCTTCCCCAAGATACTTTTTTTGTCTGTTTCAAGGTCAGTCTTACTAAGGAACATGTTAGAATTGAACAAGGATGTAAGATTCTGTAATTTTAAGAATGATCTTTACAGCTGTAGCACTGAACCTGTTCAGCCTCAGCAAGAGGAGGCTGAGGGGGGACCTGGTGGCTGCCTACAAGCTCATCAGGGGAGATCAACAGCAAATAGGCAGAGCCCTTTTCTCCCCAGCACCACCTGGGGTGACAAGGAACAATGGTAATAAGCTAATGGAGAATAGGTTTAGGTTAGAGATCAGAAGGCAATATTTTACAGCTAGGGTGGCCAAAATCTGGAACCAACTTCCCAGGGAAGTGGTCCTCGCCCCTACCTTGGGCAAATTGAAGAGGAGGTTGGATGATCACCTGTCTGGGGTCTTGTGAACCCAGCATTCATTCCTGCCTGTGGCAGCGGATCAGGCTAGATGATGTGTTCAGGTCCCTCCTGACCCTAGCTGCTATGAAACTTTACACTTTGTATCAGAATTGAAACTTAGCAACAATAGTGGAACTGTTCTTAGGATTTTATGTATTCTGTGCTTTATCAATGATGCCTTTGCTTTTTGTGATGCATTCTCAGTCTGTCTTGGCTGTTTAGGTCTAAAAAACATAATGAATCTATTTTTTCTTAATGCTGTTTAAATTTTTGTTTTGCCAGCATGCAATTCGTGTGCGAATAGTTTTTGTTCCTGCTGTAGAGGAATGGGCTTTGGTTAGCTAAGTTTACTTTTTCCTTGGAAAGTACAAAAAACAACTTCATTTGATTGCATTGGCCAAGTGGGGAAAAATGTTTCATATTTGAGTAAAATTAACACTACTTGATATCCTTACTGTACAGTAAACCACTACAGTTCTGTGTGTGTGTGTGTGTGTGTGTATGATCTGTATGTGGAAAGTTCTGAAAGCTCTTATGTCAAGTTGTTTAAAATAAGGGAGATTACTGCATGTAAAATTTTTAAAATTGGAAAATTATATAAGAACAGTTCAGTTTCTAAGAAAGTATAATTTCTTGATCCTTAAGCATTAGGTCAGGCTCTCATGCTTTTATCTAGCTCTTGGCTCAGCAAAGTTCAAACAAGCAATGGCAACGCATAGTGAACGGCCACGGGGGAACAACCCCAGACTAAGGTAGCACCAGTCACCCATGCAGACAAGTTTTTTCATTCAGCTTGGCTGCTCAAAGTGTGTCAAACTGTCAGACTTAAAGAGAAGAGAATGACATGCTGTAGCTGTACACACCCATGTCTACTGAAGTCGAGTGAGCATTCACAGGCACATATGTTCTCCCTATTGATGCTCCTACACAGCAAAGAAGAGTTGTGATATTATGTGCAATATAAGTCTCTATTTATGACCTTGGGAAAGAAGGTCCTTTTTTAAATGTCCATAAGGTGTGTTACACATAAGACTAATATAATTTTTTTTTCTCTTGAAACAACAGGTTTTCTTAGTGGAAAAACTGAATTTTTGATCAACTTAAAAATGAAAAATGATGACAGAAAACCAACATGCCACTGTGGATCTTCATGCTCTGTCTATCTGTCTTTTCCCTCTCCCTCTCTCCTTCTATAAGCTAGCCCCCACAGCCAGATAGCACCGCCCATGAATCATTGGAGCTGTGCAATTACTAAGATTCATTAACACCCCCCACCCCATCATGGAGCAGAAAGACGTGTGGATATGGACAACTGTTACATTTGTAATGCTACAAAATATGATTGTGCATGAGTACAAGCCATCTGTAGCGCTAAAGAAGCGATCAAAGCTCTACAAAAAACCACAGGAACTTCTCTATAGCACTTTTTTTGTAGCATCACATGCTACACGTGTTTAGTTTTCTGCAGAGCTAGAGGGGTCTGTAGCACCCCCAGCATCCCAAAATCCTTTGCTGTCCCTGCTCTTTTCCAGGTGGCTGGTTCCTTGAGCCCTCCCAGCTGGCAAGCTGGCAGGGAGTCCTGCTGGGACCCTAGCCAGTGCTCTGGCAATAGCATCATTGTCACAAGACCAGCCACCACCACTGCCAGAGCCCAAGAGTGCCAGGAGAGTTTCCAACACCATTTGCCAGAGCACATATTTTTTTACTGAATCACTTACTAGCGCTACAAATAAACAACTATCCATAGCTGCAGTGTAGCCAGGAAGCCAGTCTATGGGAAAGAAGGGGAGAATGCAACTCATAAGTAGGCTTGACAGGATTCAATTTTTATTGGTAAATGTTGATAAATGTTGATTTCACCTCACACTCACAGACCAATGAAAAAAAATATTTCCATTGCTAATAATCAAAATGTATAGAAAGGTGCAGGGGTGTAAGAAAAATGATGCCTGGTGGAATATATGACAACTGATCAATCAGTCCTACAGAACTATGCTGAATGTAGTTTAGACTGCAACTTCCAGAAACCCCAGGTAACTGGGAACAAAGGAAGAGGAAGTGACAAAGCAGATGAGGGAGATATGGGCAAGTGGAACTGGGACTGATAGCAGCTCTGCCACTCAGCTGATGGCAGTCCTATAGTAGCTATGTTTGTTGTAGGGGGCAGTTATACTACAGTCCTCAAAATTCAAATCAATAAAAATCAAAATAAATGCTTAAAAATAGACATCAATATTATCCGTCAAAATTATTAAAAAATAAAATCAAATTCTGCCAAGCCTGCTCATAAGGCAGTGAAGTGGCATTTCAGAATTAAAACCAAACCAAATGAACGCACTTTTCAGTTAGGAAACTTCAACAATTAGTATTATTATTTTTTTTAACTTCTGTGTTTTTAGAAAAACAATTTTATGACCAGTTTTAGTAAAAAGTCACAGGACCTTGCAATAACAATATCCTATAGCTTAGACAGAACTGCTGAAGCAGCTTTTGAGACAGCACTCTTTAAATGTGCAAGGACTGGTGTCTTCTTTCTTTCGATTCTGGAATTAGCTCTTTCAGTCTGCTCCACAACCGGAGGTTGAAGTACAGGAAGCAAATCCCAATATTCTTTATAGGCAAGTTAATTAATTTAAAGGCAGGCTTTTTTTCCCCACCTTTTGATGATCCTTATCTCTGAGTTGGAAAATTAGGCACATTTTATAAATTCTCACACGCACTCACACACACTGTGTATGTAATATTTTATATCAAAATTAGCAGAGTAATGTTCCATTTTCAAGACTAGTAATTCTTGCCAGCAGCAGTAACCACAATGAGCACTTTAGAAACCATCCACTATGTCCCTTTTGTAGAACTAATGCATTTAAGTATTGGTCATTTAAGTGGTATAATTTAAGTGTTGGCTTGCTGAGTTCATCCAGTTGGAAGTGCTGCATACTGTTATCTTCCTTCTGAGCTGATCTGTAGAAAGACTGATAGCAAGGCTGAATTCTCTTAGACCCGTGGCAGGTGTTATTTCTGCAGAGATGCAACATTTGTAGCGTTACAAAATAGTGCTGTGGGCAGTCGTGTTCAGAGACCCCTGTCTAGAAGACAACTAAATTGCCATAAAGTCATTCTTTCCAGCTAGAGCTTGGTAGGTGGCTGTTCCACGGCTCCCTTTGCCCCCAGGGGCCTGTCAGTAAGCCCAAGAGACTTGCTAGCCATGGCCACAGCTAACTGAGACTAGAGACCGCTGCTGCAGCAGCGTTCCCTGGTCTCAGGCTGCCCACAAGCCCTCTAAAGTTCCCAGGTTGCAGGCAGCCCCATTACCCTTGCTGCACCCCCTAATCTGCCCTTAGCCCCTTGCATGGAGGTAAGGGTGAGGGAGTTCCCTGCAAGTGGTGGCAGGAGCTGATCAGGAGGCACAGACCTCCCCTTACCTTACAGGGGCCCCCTTACAGCTCAATGAGGGCAGCTTTGATAATTATAGGACAGGTGGAAGCTTTGATAACTGCCTCTCACCGCATAGGAACTGGGGCTGATTTCTGGGACCTCGTAGCCAGAGCACTGGCTCTTTGACAGAGTCTTAGCTGTGGGATTGGGGCTTGTCACCAGAGCTGTCAAAACATGGGCAAGAGCTCATACCCTAACAGACCTG
>NW_005842487.1:259004-266272 GCF_000455745.1 Alligator sinensis | reverse complement strand
TGCTGAACTGCAGGGGGCTCCACCCTGAAGCCAGAGCACCAGGCTGGGGGCAGCAGCATGGCAAGCAGAGCTGAAGACTGATTGTTGGACCACGCAGGGGACAACGCTCCCAGACAACTGGCTTCTGAATGGATAGTCACGAAGCCAGTCACTCTCCCTGTCCCCTCCTCCCATCTCCCCATAAGAGGGAAGAAAGGAGGGAAAGTGAAGGTCTATGTAATACTGGTGGACAGAAATCCTTGTCCAGACATTAAATGTGTTGCAGAAAGCCTTCCTGCAAAAAAGAGATTGTTATTTTAAACAGCAGTTTGTGTTGTTGTGGACCCACCATTTTTGAGGGAGATATGCCATCTTTATCCTATAACAGACCACTTGAATATCGAGCTGGTCATTTTTTGTAGTGGGTAGATGGTATATAGACCATAATACATGTAATGCCATAATCAGCCTTACATCAGAATGTATTCCTTCTTCTGATTATCCATAAGGATAGGCTTACAGCTGTGTTTCTTCCAATTTGTGTTTCTGCCTAAAGTGGGAGGAAAGCATCAAAAGACCACGTCAGCTCTAAGATAGAGAGCTGCAAGCATCCATTTCAGGATTGCTGTGGTCTTCCAAATCCCATGACCTGTCAACTGGGTAGGTAGTTCTAGGAAAGCTATTATCATTCTGGCTTCCATCCTGGGACTGTTACCAGGTTTATGACCAGACCAGCAAGGAAAACCCTATTAGTCATAGCCTTTTAGTTTGCCATGAGCCTAGATTGGCTAATGTTTGCTTGAATGACAGCTTTCCAAAGCTGCTGGTCTCTCCATTTAGCAACCTCCTGTAGCAGGGCTGTTCTGATATCAAAGGGTTTTAGTGACTTGCATTCCAATATTTAGAGAGAGGATGAAAGTCAATCACCAGAGAGCCCTCTAAAGACCCCTTCCTCCACCTTGAACTGCTCCTTTTTCTGGCTTCACGTGGGCTTCAATAACAGGGAGGCCTTGAGGAAGGTGAATTTTATATACACATTATTTGCACCATCTGGGATACTTTCCTGTCCAGTCGATGGCCTGTGAGTGCTTAACATGCAGTCTGTGGGCCCTGGCAGCTACTTTCCTGCTGCCACACAGTGGGTGAGGTTCTGGGGGATTGCATGTTGCCAATGCAGCCTGTGTGGCTGGGCAGGAGGCAAACTGGGGGGAGTATGTGCTCTTTGTGGGGGGAGGGGGCGGGAATGGGAGGGGAGAGAGTGGCAGAGGCTGTGTGCCATGGGCAGGGAGGGCTGCTGCATAATCCATATAGCAAATGGATCTTGGGGAGGCTGCCCCTGCAGCATGTGGCCCATATAGTGTGTGGTCTGTGGCCCCAGGCTGTAACAAATTTGGACAGCCCTTCTGTAAGGGGGCAGTGGTTTTTACAAAGTATGCACTGTGTAGCTGCAGTCAGCTGAAGTCATTTCTAAGTGATCAGGACAGCTCTCCAAAAGACTGGCTACAGCTTTCTCTCCCCTAAAAAGTGCTATATCAGTTCAGCTGTGATAGTTGTCTGAGGTCATGGTCTAGTAGTCATTAACAGTACCTAAAGATAGTAGAGTGGGTTTTTTGGTTATTTGCTGGGGAGGGGAGGAGAAGGGGGAGAAAAATATATTGACCAGTCTCTTACTTGAGGTGCCATGTAATGTATAATTTTGAGGAAACTGTATATATGGAAGCCAAACTTAACAGTTCTTGAACTGCTTATGATTTTATCCAGGAGAGACTTTTATGTTTATCTAGAATAACTGTTTAAAAAAAATAGGTATTACTTTTTTTAGTATGAATTTTATACTTAATCTGTTTTAAAATGTTTGGAATCAAACAGTTAAGAGACTTCCATCCCCTTTGGCTCATTCATAAAGTTTTATGTGATGTCATACTAAATTTTCACACAATTGCCCACTATGTTTCTGCGATACAGTCCTTGTGTTAGTGCACTGCATAGCTGTATAAGGGAGTTGATAAGGCTTCATAGCCAAACATAACTGTGATGCTTGCTTGAAGTCTTAAACAAAACAATAGTCTCCATTGTATTATAGAATTGGACAGCATGCTGCCAATTTTAAAATTTTTAATATTTTTAAAAATCAGTGCCCTGAAACGATACCGTCAGTTCCGACCCCCCTGCCCTCTTCCCCCTCCCCCCCCCCAAGCTAGGGCTTTTGATTTATTTTTGTGTATTTTTATGTAGTAAGTAGTGAATCAAAACTGCCACATGCGCATTCAACTGTGGGCAGCATAAAGTTCATTTAATGTCTTGTATTGTACTTCAGCCTCCGGGCAGTTACAGTGCAAAAAACAAAAGCTGGCTTTTAATGAGATCATTTCTAGTGAGCTGGCACTGAAGCTAACTGTGTTTCAGGTCTGATTTTTTTTAAAATTATCATTATTTGAAAATCTAAGGTTAGCAAGTTGTCTTAAAAATGTTATCCAGCAAATTACTTTTTAAAATATGGATTGACTTTTATCTAACTAGTTATATAGAAGGGATGCAGATGGGATGGAGTGTACTAGGGTAGAATAGGACAGAGGAAAACTGTGTGAGAGAGGAAATGGGAGTCTTTCTGGCAGGCTGGTCTTCTGAACTCATTGCTATGAATCCTCCCACAGCTTCTCTTTTTGTTTTTCTAAGGTTTATTTATTTTCCTTCTCTGCCCATTTCTTCTTCCTCTGTCCATCTCCTCCTTTCATATGACCTTTTCTCTGCCTCCCCTCCCCTGGTCAGACTCAAGGTATCCCTGTATAATTTTAGTGACTAGAGTGGCATCCCACTTCAAAATCTAATTTATTTATTAAATTGCTTACCTTCTTGGAGAGGGGACAGGCAGTGGAGGTGAGGGAGCAGTTAGGCAGGGGGAGCCTGAGCCTGCCCATATTTGCTTATCTTCTTACATCTGAAGCCTGAGCCTGTTTTTATCCATGTCTCTCCTCACACTTCCTGCATCACCCTTCAAAGGATCTGGGAGCATCTGAGTGCGGCAGCCAACCCTCCTGTGGGCTGGCAGCCAACCTTTTGCAGCCCGGGTGGTTGGGAACCTTTGCTGTACAGAACCTTGACCTTTGGGAGTGTCAGCATGTGGGACTTGGAAAGGAAGGCCCCTCCTTTTGCAGATCCAGGGAGGATGATAAGGGGGCACCATGTGGATAAAGGCTAAAGATCCTTGTGTCCAGGTAAAGAACACTGGCTTTGGGTAACTTTCACATCCCACAACTTCTTAAGAAGGTCAAAAAATGTAAAACAGTAGAGGTGCAGTGATACATTGGTCCAATATCAGATTGGCACCAATATAAAGAAAATTGTCTGTATTAGAAGTCAGCCTGTTTTGGCCAGTAGATGGCCCATACATGCGCGCAGCCGCAGCGCATCATGTAGGCGGTGAGGAGCACAGCCTGGCAGCTTGGACAGCTGCATGCAGCTGGTAAGTCTGGTGTGGTGGATGAGGAGGGGGAAGGGAAAGGGTGTAAAGGGGGCAGATCAAGGCCCCTGTGGTGAGGGAGGGAGTGGGACTGGGGCTGGGGCAAGCACTGCCCAGCCAGGGTGAAGCTATGGCTCATCTGGCGGGCATGGGGGAAGGGAGGAACAGTTTCTGTCACTGTCCACCACTCGCCTGGTGGCTCCCCGGCGCCCCCTGCCACTCCTCTGCGAGGGCATGGGGAGGGGTACCCCCAGATCTGTGCAGGATAGGGTGGGCTGGGGCCGGGGCCAGGGCTGGGGCTGCACGGGGCTCTTTCTGGTGAGAGCTGGGCATTGCTGCACTCAGGGTGGGCAGCGGCAGTGCTGGGAGGAAGGATTGGGGGCCTATGGTGAATTTTGGGGTGGTTGCAGGCCCTCCTCCCTGTAGCCCCCTCCCAGCGCTTCCGCTGCCCGCCCCAAGCGCAGCCTGGCCTGAGCCCTGCGCTGCCCAGCCCGCAGCGGCAGCTGCCCTGCCCCACGCAGATCTGGGGGCATGCGCCTCCCCCATGTCCTCCTGGGGTGTGCATAGAGGTGGGAGCTTCCCCCACACCCTGCGGACGAGTTGCGGCTCTGTCCTCCACCCTGCTTCATGCCAGCTGGGCAGCGCCTGTCCCAGCCCCACTCCTTCCCTCACCGCAGGGGTCTTGAGAGCCCCCACACACCCCTTCCCTCTCCCCTCCCTTTCTACAACTACAGACTTGCCAGACAGACACAGCTGTCTCAGAAATCAGATCAGTATCAGCCGATATGCCTTCTTAAAAATCAGCTATCAGTATTGGCCCCCAAAATCTCTGCAGCCCTAGTAAACAGGCAAGTATTGCTAGTGCCACTGGATTCTTGACAACAATGTATCCCCAGTGCTATGGCATCCTTGGGTGCCTTGAAATCCTTCCAAGAGTACCCCAGGGTGCTACACAATGTTAGCACTGTCAGGTTAGCACAAGCATGAGAAACCCAGAGATTTCAAATAAGAAACCATAACGTTAAAAACATTTTGATCTGTTGGAGTCTTTTTGAGCACTTTGCAATAGAAAACTGCTTTATTATTTTTCTGTAGTCAAGAAACAAGTGAAAACTAAGATCTATCTTTTTCAAGGGTTGTCTCAACCCTAATGAGGGGTGCCTCAAATCTGAACAGGTTGAGAACCACTGGCGTACAAAAAAAGAATGTGTACAAAAGGTTTCTGCTTACTAGAAAGGCTGTTCTTTTACAGTAAGCATGTTTAAACACCAGGTGGCAATATTTGCCATCATAATATTTGACAGTGAGATGGAAAATACTTTGAACCCTGAAATAAAGGGCCAATAGAAGCTCCCTGAAGATTCAGAATAATTGGGAAGTATATTAAGGATGGTCTTAGATTATATGTTTTGCATTCTATTCAAAAGAAATGGACAAGGTTGTGGAGCTCAATCACCTAATTTAATTCTGAAAATCTTGGTTATGTCTCTCCCCAACTGTGCTTAGGCTGAGGGACAATTAGAGAAAAGAAATGCTGTAAACTCGGGCAGTCTGTGGGGTGCCAAGTGCAGGGCACACTGCTGCCAAGTTTAGTGCAGCTGCATCTGTGAGATTTTTTTATTATTTTTGCCTGGTGAAGTGTTTCCTCTTCTGCCTCTGTTTCTTTCACACTGTTCCCTCATTCTTTTCTCTTGCATTAACCTCACTCCCTGCCTGCTTGCTGACTTCTTTGTCTTCGCTCTACTGCTGGCTGCTCTGTGCAGAGCTTGCTGAGCAAGGGCTAGTAATGCTGCTGAGACGCTTACTGTGGAATGTGGGTCTCTGGGCCACTACACTCCCTTTTTGAGTTTAGTTTTTTTACCCTGTTTTGAAATCTTGGCTTGGGTACAGACTGAACTAAGTTGCCCTTCTGGTTGGTTAGTGTTTAATGTCTGAACTCTCACAGGTCTCTTTGAAGTCAAATAGTTCTTCTTCATTAGTCACTGATTAAAGATAGGTGATTAAAGATGGGTGGGAAAATCACTTGCTCATGTTGTAATCTAGAATGTACTCTTTTATAAGCCCATTGATTGGTAGTGGATGGAAAAAACAGCTACCTCCGAGGGAAGAATACTCATTAGTTGGAAAATTCTACATCACCAACACTATTGCTAAATCTTCCTTTGCCTGTGAGGGCCCTGCCTGGGCAGGGATCCTGATCCTGGAGGCCACCATCTTGTTCAGGAAGGGTAGGCAGGGAAAAATGGGGAGGAAACATGCATTGCATATACTGTATATGTACCCTGATGCCCTTGGGAGGCATAAGAACATAAAAACTGCCATTTACTGGGGCAGACCCGGTAGGGTCCATCTTGCTGAGTATACTGTCAGTTGCACAAGTAGACATACTGAATGCTTCCGAGGTGAAGGTAAAAGGGTGATACAGTGATGATCCTTACCGTCATATAAACCACCTTATCCAAATGAGGAGGTAGGTGAAGTTCTTTGGATGCTTCCATTAACTGTTCAAATGGGCAGAATTAGCTAGTAATGGGGGTCTAAAGTGATTCTATCTTTTGGAAAGGTAATCTGATAGGACACCTAGTCCAGCAAGTTCTTGGAAGGTGTCAAACAGTTTTTGTTTCAGAGGCTGGAGGAACCTTGCATTGGTGGAGTTGCTGTTTTAGATTTGGTTCTGACTACTAAGAGGGCCTGGCCAAAAGTCTGAAGATGGAAGGTAATTCAGATGAAAGTGAGCACAAAGCAGTGTTGCACAAACTGCTAGTTTCGTGCCCCTGGAGGCTTGTCCAATTTACCTCAAGGAGAGAGTCACACACACACAGGCTAGGTCTAACTCAAGTTTATTGTTTGCGCAAACAGATCGACAAAGGAGCTGAGTTGCTCAAAGCAGAGTCGACCCCAAGCCGTGCCCGAGGTTTCACTTTTATAGATAACAAACAGAGGGTTTCAGCGTGTCGCGCGATTATTGGCAGCCTTACAATTTTTTTATTGCTACGTCTTGCCTTGTAGGTCGAGCTCAACTTGTCATTGGTTATTGTTTCTTATCAAGTTTAGCACATGCGTAGTCAAAAAGCAGAACTGCGGCAAAAGGTCCTGTCGCATGCGCAGTTCAAAAGCAGAACTGTGGCAAAACTAATGCCCCTTAATAATCTCTTATCTTGGTGTAACCCTAGTGTACTGAATAAGTATGGTTGCAAGATCTATGTGCAAAGTAAGCCTTAATCTATATGTAGAAGCTATTGCAAAACATGTTGAACACAAAAGCGATTGCAAAGGCATGGTGGCCGAATTATAACGTATTTTTTTTACCACAATTCCCCCCTCAAGATGCCTTCTAACTCTAATTTTTAATAATTGTCAGCGATGGCTAGCTTTTGATAATGCACAAGCATTTCGCGGTTGATGACCGACTGAACAGTTCGCCTCAAAAGGGTCATGATGCAGGGTATAATACAAGGAAGCAAACAAAGTATTGACATTCGTAGGCAAAAGGCCACCAAAGCACCCCTTAACCGTCTAAGCTGGGGAAGCCAGGATGTAAACCAATCAAAGTCCCACCCGTTCCATGCTTGGACTGGGACATGCGCTATCTTTTCCATGTCATCCGCTATGGTCTTTATCAATTTACCGTTATCATCGATTTCAACACAACAATTGGACAAATTTAACCTCCTGCACACCCCTCTTTTACTGGCAAGTAAATAGTCAAGAGCTAAGCGGTTTTGTAGTACTGTAGTACGTAGCTGGGTGAGCTGGTTGCCAATCAGATGCAGGGCTGCGGCAGTTTTGGTGGTAACTATCTCTACTACGGCCTGGAGTCTAATAATGC
>NW_005842487.1:257517-258985 GCF_000455745.1 Alligator sinensis | reverse complement strand
GTTCGGTTCCCAAGTTGCTGGATCATAGTACTGAATGATTCTCTCTGCTGGTCATTCATCATTACCCCATTGTTGGTCCCCTCCTGCGGCTATCTTCTCAAAGGAGTTATCAGTGCTGCGTTTGACGCGATAAGTGTTGGGTTGTGTTGTCTAAACACCAGGAATCAAAGCTCCTAAATAATAAGTCCCAGCCCAGTTGGGGGAAGCTGTCTATATGCCCATCGCCCACAAATCCACCATAGTCCACAGGGTTCACTTGTGATGGTGGTGCGGGAGCTCATTAAAGTTAGGGTTAGTGAGCTCCTTGTTGTATTCTTGCTTACCGTGGTACTATTTCGGTAGTGAGTACAATTAACGCCCCAAGCTGAAATCCACTCCTTACCCAATAGGCAGCTACAATTATCAAACTTGTCGTATGAGACATTTGCGCAGGTCCATGCACCCTCCCGAGGGGCGACCTCCTTAGAAATCCATGTCTCCCGACACTTTGACTGCCCTACCTTAAACCTCCCTCCCTGTTGGGAAATGTAAATAGAGCCCCTAATTTTTGCCACCATAAGTCTTCCAGAACCATTATATCGTAAGGAGAAATTAAAATTGCGATTAAAGCCCCAATCCGAGACTATACCTGTCCTACTGAGGGGAATAGGCAAGAAGGGGACTCCCTCATCACTAGAAACAGGAGTAAGTGCACACAAAAGGCAACCGTGGTTAGTTAAAGCCCGGGCAGAGTTCTTGAGAAGAGCTACCCAGGAATTTGCCACCCATGGGTTCGGAGGGGTGGAGGGTTGGAGAGCTGAAGGCCAGTCTTTGAGGATCGTGGACCAAAGTCCATCCCGGTCGCCAGATGGCAGCCTCATACAGACTGTGGTTATACCAGGTTTACCACCCGGGGACGCCATACCAGTAGTAACATTCTGTTCTATGGTAATTTGCCGATGAGGGCAACATGAAGAATTGGGATGCAGGCGGACCTTAACTATAGTAGACTTGGAACCTTTGTAGTTACTCATGGGAAAGGTCCCAGCATAAGTATCATCGGTACATGTACAACAACCAGACGTGGGGCTAGAGATGGGTCCTGAGATACCTAAAAAGGGCAAGAGCCCAAAAAAATAGATTAGGGTTCACATCTTTGCAAGCGTAATTTCAGACCTCCTATTGGTTCACTTGTCCACCTGTTGGTTTCTTGTTCCCGGGTGTTATCAGCTTCCGGAGTGATCACACCCTGGGAGTTGGTGTCCTCTGGATGAAAAGGCTTCACCCTCGAACAGTGGGTTCACTTGTCGTTGTTTGCTAAGTGAACAGCCGTGTGGGTGGTTAACAGCACCTGATAGGGTCCTTCCCACTTTTCTGCAAGGGGATTCTTCTTCCACTTCTGCACCAAGACTTGGTCGCCCGGTTTAAAGTTGTGGATTGGGGCATCAAGCAGGAGACTCTGGAAGGGTGCAGCGAACCTGTGTAGGGA
>NW_005842487.1:255543-256375 GCF_000455745.1 Alligator sinensis | reverse complement strand
GTGGATGCGGTAGCCGTTCTTGAGGGGTATGCTTCCACCCACCCAGTTAGTTGGTCAACCAACACCAGCAGATAACGGTAACGACCGGACTTTGGGAGCTCAGCGAAGTCAATCTGCCAAGCTTGTCTGGGATAACGGGCCCACGGCCTTCCTCCCATGGGGGCTGGTGGTTTTGCGGACTTTGGGTTCACCTTCTGGCAGGTCAGGCACTGAGAGACCACGCTCTGGGCGTCCAAATAAAGTCCTGGGGCCACCATTTGATGAGTCAACAAGTCTCCCATCGCGGTGCCCCCCATATGAGTGGAAGAATGTAGCCGGTGGAGTATTTCTCCCAATAAGCCTCGAGGTATTAACACTTTTCCTCCAGGTACGATCCACCATCCCTGCAAATTCTTACTGGCCTTAAGCTTGGCGGCTAGCTTATCTGATCCTGGGCCATACTTCACTTTACAATCTTCCAAATAAATGGGTACTTCATGGGCCGAGCCTTGAAACACTGCCTCCCCTCCCATCTGTGCTGCCTCTTTGGCTGCTACGTCAGCCTTCTCATTTCCTTTCTTCTGGCGCTCGTCCGCAGCCTTGCCATGGGCCTTCACGTGTACCACGGCCACCTCTTTTGGTAGCCGGAGGGCTTCCAATAGCGTTATAATTTGTGGCCCATTTGCAATCTTTTGTCCAGAGGTCGTGATGAACCCACGCTCTTTCTGCAACAACCCATGGGCATGAACGGTGGCAAAAGCATATCGCGAATCGGTGAAAATGTTTATCCTTTTGTCTTTTCCTAATACCAATGCCCGTGTCAGGGCAGTGAGCTCCGCTGCCTGTGCTGAAG
>NW_005842487.1:251765-253174 GCF_000455745.1 Alligator sinensis | reverse complement strand
ATAAACATCAGATTCACCATGCGTTGATTTTCTGGGGCCTAAGGGTTCAAGTTACTGAATTTTTTAAAGGCATCGAACAAACGCTCCAGGAAAACTGAGGGAGATTCATCCTTCCCCTGATGGACTTCGTACAATTTAGAGAGATTAGTCACTCGTGGCACTGCCTTGCCCAGAGCTTCCACTATAATTCCCAAATAAATACTGTTTCGCTCCCTTCCGTCCGCCGAATTGTTGTCCCAATCAGGACTCTCAATAGGACATATGTCCCGTATGTCTCTTCCCTGCCCTATGCGCTCCTCGGCTATCCGATCCGTCGTTCCCTTGCGCTCCTTGGCTATCCGATCCACCGTTCCCTGTACATTCTCCTCGGATGTAACATCATCTGAACATCAGCCCAAGTGGGACGATGAGTTTGTCCTACTGACCGAAACAAATTTTGCATTTTCTCAGGGTCCTCTCTAAAAGAAGGATTTTGATTTTTTTAATTGAACAAATGTGACGTATGGAAAGGCACATAAATAAAGGTGGTTTCCCCCTCCAGAGCCACTACTTGCCTCACTGGAAACTGGTATCGGGGGGCCGGGTTACGGGTTTTACGAGAGGGTCTACCTGACGCCCATCCATCCCAAAATGGTGCACCCCAAGTCGGGGGCCATGGGGCAGGTGGGTAGGGGTGGTCAGGATCCGGGTCGGGATCCTGTGAGTTGTCTTTCTCTTCAGGCTCATAAGAAGGGGGGGCTGATGCTAGGAGATTCTTTGAGCCTTCTTCCCCCTTCCCCCCCGGAGCGCTGGGGCCAGATTGGGGTGACGCTGGGGAACTCTCTGAGCCTTCCCCTCCCGGAGTGCTGGGGTCAGCTTGGGGTGACGGCAATGATTCTTGGTCCCTGGTGCTTGTACTAGCCGGTGACTGTGCTCTGTCCCTGTGCCTCAGTCCCTGAATCAGATCTCCCTCACTACCAGAATCAGGAAGTACTCGGGGCTTTCTCCCAACGTCTTTTGCCAATAACATCTTACACATTTTTCCTTTACACTTTTGGACCCATGGGGGAATGGGGTTCAGTACAGCACTTATCCAGCAATCTATATACGGGTATTGATCCCAATGACCGTCCCTTGTCACCACATTCAACACTGCATTAGCCAATTGCACATTAAAAGAACTAACATCCGGCCGCCCCACTCCAAATGATGGCCACTCCAACTGACAGAAAGTAATCAATCTGTCCTTTGACATTTCTATCCCATAATCTCCTTTGAATTTACTAAAGTTTCTTAGCATGCATCCTAATGGGGTTGCAGAGTCTTCTTCCCGGGAGCTACCCGAACCCATTGTGTCAACCAATATACAAACTCCCTCAGATCCCTATCCGCTGGGTCACGAGGTTCCAGCTGAGCCCCCTTGCGTTCGA
>NW_005842487.1:246262-251742 GCF_000455745.1 Alligator sinensis | reverse complement strand
TGGGCAGAATTGGGGTGGCTAGACTCAGCCTTAGTCCCAGACCTGGTCAGCGGCTCGTGTTTCTAAAGGAAGTCCCCGGGCCTAATGTCCAGACCTATATGCTGAACGCCAAAACCAATACCTGAAACTTCAAAACTCCCAAGCTCCCTGAAGGACCATTTAAGTGACACAAGGAAAGCGAATACTTACTCTTCCAGCCCCCTGGCGCCATCCCTTCGGACCCACTCAGCCTGGGTGACTCATTCAATGGAGAACCTTTAGCCTCCCGGGTGTCCGACTCACATTCCCGGTGACCGTGGCAGACTCCAAAAGTGGTCTGGTGGCCACTCCACGGACACTTTTGCCGGTCTTGTCGTCCGACCCCGGTGTGGTCCAAGGGCTGCTCCTGGCTGGCTCGCCAAATTGTTGCACAAACTGCTAGTTTCGTGCCCCTGGAGGCTTGTCCAATTTACCTCAAGGAGAGAGTCACACACACACACAGGCTAGGTCTAACTTAAGTTTATTGTTTGCGCAAACAGATCGACAAAGGAGCTGAGTTGCTCAAAGCAGAGTCGACCCCGAGCCGTTCCCGAGGTTTCACTTTTATAGATAACAAACAGAGGGTTTCAGCGTGTCGCGCTATTATTGGCAGCCTTACAATATTTTTATTGTTACGTCTTGCCTTGTAGGTCGAGCTCAACTTGTTATTGGTTATTGTTTCTTATCAAGTTTAGCGCATGCGTAGTCAAAAAGCAGAACTGCGGCAAAAGGTCCTGTCGCATGCGCAGTTCAAAAGCAGAACTGCGGCAAAACTAATGCCCCTTAATAACGTCTTATCTTGGTGTAACCCTAGTGTACTGAATAAGTATGGTTGCAAGATCTATGTGCAAAGTAAGCCTTAATCTATATGTAGAAGCTATTGCAAAACATGTTGAACACAAAAGCAATTGCAGAGGCATGGTGGCCGAATTATAACGTATTTTTTTACCACAGCAGCATAGTTTAGTTTACAATTCTAAGGGAAGAAAGGAGTGAGAACAATGAAGTAAGGATGATGGCTTTCAAAAATCAAATTTCAACTTGGGAGGGTATTCTAAGGGATAAGAGTACAGGAGAACTGGCAGCTATTCAGGCTATTAGAGATCTAACAGCAAATTATTCAGGAGGACAGAAAGCACAGTAGAAGACTACTGTGGGCTACATTGGAGGCTCCTCTTATGCTCATTTATTGATTCTTATCCCCCTTCGCTGTCTTGCCCTCTCATTTTAAAGTGGAAACAAGAACACTTGACTAAAGATCACTGTCAAGAGCTCCTTGTCCGTGTGCTGCACAGCTGAATGGGGTGTGGCTGCAGCTCATTGCTGTGTAATGCTGGATGCCATTGAGCTCTTGGAGCTCACTGGCATCTTGGCGCAGCTCCTGCTGGAACTGTGTGTTGTGAGCTCTGTGACCAGTGTGGGGTTTGCCCAGTCCCCGCTTTCAGCTCTGGAGCTTGCTGCTGTTTTGCTTTTCCCACTCCTACCCTTCTCCCCCTGCCCTGGTTGAACAGCAGAGAAAAGGGATGGATGAGTGGTGCAGCCCCTGGTCTCCATGAAAGCAAGGAACTGGGCAGACCAGCTGGGAGCACCTGCAGCACCTGCAGACTCCCAGCAGAAACTTCCCTGACATGCCAGTGAGCTCTGAGAGCTCAATGCACAAATAGTACATGGCCAAGAGTGGGAGTGGGGAGCAGGGCAATGGGGTGTAACTTGTTGGATCTGCCCCCGGTGTCGAGGAATAGCAGAATCAGGTAAGGATAAAATCAAGCTAACAAGCAGAATCACCAGTAAGGTGTAAGGGACAGGAAATGTTTTGTTTTAGGAGTCTTCTATAAACGCATTAGAAGTAAGAGGAAGACCAAAGAAAAGTATGGGTCTATCACTTTAATGAGAGAAAGAGGACGTAACAGATGAAGCTTGCCTGAAAAGGTTAATTGTGAGAAGTTACTTACTGAGATTAATTTGAAGGAGATTTGAGCACAGACCAGGATAGGGAAAAGAGAGGTTAAAGAATACTTAAAGGCAGTTAAGTTAGTAGGGTCTGAAGACATTCACTCTACAGTTCTTAAGGACTTAGCCAAAGCAGTCACTGAACCTTTGAGTACTCATAAATGTATGGGGAGGTCCCAGAGGACTGGAAAAGGGCAAACATAGTATCTATCTCATTTTAAATTGCCGGGTTAGTAGGGACGTGTAGGACCTGGGATTGTATATACCACTCAGCCTACCATGAGCGTCCAGAAAGAAATTGTAACTAATTAATTAGTTTTTCAAGAACAAATCCTATCAAACTACTCTTAATTTCCTTTTACAAAAAAAAAGAAAAGAAAAAGGTTACACTAAGAGGAGGGGAAGCCTGTAGCTGTAATAATCTTGACCTTAAAGGAGCCTGTAACATAATCCCATATTGTTCTCATAAACTAGTGAAATTTGGTGTAGAGGAAAGCTCCATAAAAATGATTTCGCAGCTAGCCAATTGGAAAATGTATACTCCAAAAGCAGTTATCAGTAAACTGCTGTCAAACTGAAAAGACATCTAAAGTGGGTTCCACAGGGATCTGTGTGTGACTCTCTCTCTCTCTCTCTCTCTCTCTCTCTTTTTAACTAGAACAGATTTTAATGTATGGTTGAGCTTTATTTACTTTGTCATTTCTACTAATGGTCCACTGAAGAAACCTATGTAAAGTGATGATTTACAGTAATAAGGAAAACCGCAGTGCGAAGGTCTATGACTGCCAGGGGATATCTCGATGAAACTATAATACAGCATCTAATTAAATGCGCTTTCAAAGCCTAAAAGATCTGAAGTCGTCTGGGTAAAGAAAAAAATATTGTTTGTGTTAGTTTGATATTTGTCAAGTTCAAATAGATAATTATATTTATAGGTTTCTTTCATTTGGATTATGTGGGAGGGAGGTTGGAAATTATACTTTTTTAGAGCAAGATCTTAAAGGAAGTTGCATATATGGACATTTATAGATAAGAGATTCAGCTCGTCAGGGAAAAAAAAACATTAAAAAGTGGATTTGGTACAAGGTTTGTAAGCAGGTGAAGCACTAGTGCAGAGATGCTCAATCAGGGTGCTTACACAGGATTCATAAGAGATGATTCACCCAGAGATTTCAAAAAGTACTCCATAGTGCCAAACACATTCTGACCTGTTGTGGTTCTCTGAAAAAAGAAAAAAATTATAAACAAATTCTTCCTGGTCAAAAAAACAAGTAAAAGCTTACCCTCACTGCCAGATTCACTCCTTTCCACCCCCCATTTCCATTGGCAATGGAAATTGGTGGCATTTGGTGGCAAAGGTGAGTGAAGGCTGTAGCCCTTGGCACAGAACAGGAGGACTGGGACTCTTCAGGGGTGGCAGGAAAGAGGGGGTCTGTTGCCTGTGGTAGCAACCAGGTTGCAAACCACAGTCTGTTGTTCTTAAATATTATTAATCCTTATCTTAAGGTATGTAGTACTCTCTCTCATTCACAGATGAACACACAGGTTTACTAAATGAACTGGACAAACAAATGCATGCTGGGGGCATTTGCAGTATTTTCTAAGTCAGGGGTTGTCAGCCGGGGGTATGTTTATGCTTTGCATCCGGCTGCCAGGGGTACGCTGATCCAGAAAGGTTGAAAACCCCAGTTCTAAGTAATATATGTGAGCACTGTTTCTTGGTTGTCATATTTATATAAACTGAACTGATTAAGCAGCATGTCCTATAAGTAGCCTGGTTTTATCTGCTCTATGTATAGCAAGGAAATTCAGTCTGTTTGAAGATAGCTGCTCTTGATGTCCTTTGCCTTACAGGCTGATAGTTATGTCCTTACTCGCTTCACAGCTAATGCTGGAAATAAGAGGTTTGGAAAGTGTAGCCTTCAGAATTAGGGACAAAAGAAAACATGAGTAAGTACAATGTTCTGTGGAAAATAATGATGTCCTTTATCATTTTGTTGTTTGTTTGTTTTTCTTGGTGGGGACTAAATTTCAATACCTTGCAAATTTGCCTCAGTCATATGGTGATGAGGTCAGTCCTGCCCAGTAGGGTTGTCTTTACAGTAAATGGTAAAATGAGTCACTACCCTAACAATGCCAAATTGTGAGAGCTGACACTAGTTAAAGATGAAATTTGGGGAACTATGTACTTACACCATGCAAGCTGCTTCTTAAGTAGCCTTTTCCCTAATGAATTTTGATTTTTTTTTTTCCTACTCATAAGAAGGCTTTGATTACTAGTTTTGCATTTGCACAGTTTTTGCTTTGGCTGTAAGAACCCAAATGCAGTAAAGAAATCATCTCTACCAATCTGAAAATGTTGTTTAGTCTTCTGACACATCTTGTTTCATTATTATGAGAGGGTTGTTGCAGACTTGTATAAAAATTGAAGAGTGTACATTAGAAGAAGTGTGTGACCATGTGGTTTGATCTTTCTGACTAATTTTAATTGTTTAAACTACTGCACTTATGTTTGCAGTTGTGTCAGGAACCTATTTGGCCATCAGTTTCTTCTTTTATCTTTTTCTTTTTCTTTTCTGAGTGAATTTGATGCTTGTGAACACAGAGACTAATATATCACGGTTGGCAGCCAGACATAGTACCAGCAGGTGCTCTGAAGCTTTTCACACCCAGCTTTGCCAGTGGCCTTTGCAGTTCAGGCCTGATATGGGCCTGAACTGCAGTAGCACCTGCTATTTCACTCATGGGATTTTTCTTGAGCAAGGCCTGACAGAAAAAGCAGTGTGTATAGTGGTACTGATTTGTAATCATAAGACAAGAAGGGCCAATCATGAGACTTGCAAACAAAAACTCATTTTAACAAATAGCTGAATGAGTGCCACCAGCCACAGTACCTCTCAGTCACCCTTTTGTCAAACATGCCTTCCAAACCAAATCAAACCAGTGTTTCACTTTCCTTTTTTTCTTGCATGAAACTCATGTCAGTCTTGAAGTAAATGGGCATATTTGCCTAGCTTATATTAACATAAAAGTACTAAATTCGTACAAAGTTATTAACATGGGAGGCACTTTTTTCTTTTTTTTCCTTACAGATGTGTGCAATAGTACTGATCTTCCTGAAGTTGAAATCATCAGTCTGCTGGAAGAACAGCTGCCCCATTACAAGCTAAGAGCAGATACAATCTATGGTTATGACCACGACGACTGGCTTCACACGCCTCTCATTTCTCCTGATGCCAATATTGACTTAACAACGGAACAAATAGAAGAGACATTGAAATACTTCCGTAAGTTAAAACTTGAGAGTTACGTTGAAGAAAAAATATGGTATACAGACTCAATTAGCATGCTTTTTCCCCAGCATCCTCGGTGTGGTACTTCTGCCGAAGGAAGGGGTGGGCAAAATATGGCCTGTGGGCTGCATCAAGCCCACCAAATGATTCTATCTGGCCCATGGCTGCTCCTCTGAAAGAGAATTGTATCCAGCCCACAGCTGCCCTGGCTTTTGGTGC
>NW_005842487.1:223888-246252 GCF_000455745.1 Alligator sinensis | reverse complement strand
TTCCCTTGCTAAAGCCAGCAGCAGCTCCAGTGGCCAGGTAGCCATTCCCCTCCCTGGCCCAACCCATCCTGCTCCACCCCCCTAGTGTATGCTCCAAGGCAGGGGGCACTGACCTCCTGGCCAGGCTTCTGCCCAGTGAGGCTGTGTGCACGCAGCTCCAACCCTGTTGCTGTTCACAGACCAGACAGCCCAGCCCCTGTGAGAGTCAAAGCTTAGGTAAGTTTCTCCCTGCTTGTGGGGGAAGGAGTGCAGAAGGAAGAGAGCCAGGAGCTGTGGGTTAACCAGGCCCTGCCAGGCCAGGTCAGGGTGCAGGCACCACTAACACAGTGCCACGCTGTATTCCCTTGTGCTGCTTCAGGCTGTGCCATGTGGTCACAGCTAGATTGGGTGGTGCAGCTCCTGTCCAACTCTGGCATGTCTCCTACCCGATGCCAGGTCCCTGAATGCAGCTGGGTCAGGCAGGATTCACACCAGCTGCTCCAGGTGTGCCCACGTTGCCTGAAGTAGCATGTGGGAACCTAGCATAGCACCGGCCCAGCCCGATCTGGCTGCATGCCAGGGGTGCAAGAAGGAAGGTATACAGTGTGGCACTGGCCCGGCCAAGCCTGGCCACCTTCTTCCTGCACGTGCTGAGTCCCTTACACATGGTCAGGCTGGGCTGGTGCCAGGCTGTATTCTCATGTGCCACTTCAGGCCACGTGGGTGCAACTGGACTGCCGCAGCTTCTGCCTGACCCAGCTGCATGCTGGGAATTTGGGACAGGACCCAGGGGAGGGGTTCATGGAGAGCTGCAGGGAGCTTGTGTGCCTGACTGTGTGTGTATATGCATGTCACCCTCCAACAGCTCAACAAAACTCGTTAAGTGACCCTTCAGCCCAAATAATTGCCCTCCCTAATAAGGGGTTGGAACATATGCAAGGTCTGTATACTTAAAAGGACTTCCCATTGCAAGATTGTGGCAAAAGAATAAAATCTTCAATTTTATAAAATTCCTAGTTTGTTCCCTGTTCTAGTACTACAGGCTCTTGATTGTTTGGAAGTACAGTGAACGCAGAACTGTAGCTTCTAACAATTTTGTACTGTAGATCACACATGCAAAGCTCTACCCTATTGTAATGTTCTTGATTATGACCATGGATTAAGTTTAATTATGAATGGGAAAGTAAGAAAAGCTTGATTTAAGTGAGAAGGGAAGAAAGAAGGAAGAAAGAACCTAAATCAGCGTGTTTGTTTTTTTCCTTTGGTACCCCGCCTCTAAGTTTCCAGTAGATAGGGAAGTTTCTGAAACGTCCACTGTGGTTTTATACATTTTGTATAACAATATACTTTGTTTTAGGGCTTTATAATGACCCGAAGCTAGCATAATAATTTAAATGACTTTTTTCCTGGCATAGGCTTAATTTGGAGGTGATAAAATGTTGGGCTAATGGAAGAAACTTAAAAATAGCTGTAATAACTGGTATCATTGTTATCTGTTTCTCCCTTAAATGGCAGCTTGTATAAAAAGGAAAACCAGGAAAAAGAAAACATATGACTAAAAAGCAACTAACTTTTCAAATGTTTGGATTTCCATTGGTAAAGCTGAAAGCGATCATTTTTTGTTTTTGTTTTTGTTTTCTCTCTGGGGCAGGAAGTTATGATTTCCTGATGCCAAACACAGGTACAAAATGCATTGACATAGGCCTAAGTCATTCAGCTACTGCATTCGTGTTTGTTATTTGCTATATTGTATTGGTGGATGATGTTATTGTCTCGACCTTACATCAAGAAACTATTGCAAATAGGCTTTTAGGAGTCCCATGAAAATCTTCCTTCAAGAAAGAAGTTGCAATCTGTGCTGAGAGTTGCTCAGTTGAGAGGCCATTCAGTTATTTTGGTACTTACATAGATAGCATCTCTTGGTATGCGAATGTGATTATCTTTCTTCTTGTAATCCCTGTTTATTTTTTTCTGATATAAGCAAAAATACTTGCTATTTATACAGTCTTGAAAGAATTTATAAATGCCATCACTGTTTTGAGAGACAAAGATGGAGTGCAGGAGACCCCATAAGGCTAATTGATTTGCCCAAGTTTAAGTGAGTTACTGGAAGAGCTGAAAACGAATTGGATCATTAAACATTTTCTCCCACACCTATCACAATGGATTACTTGATGTGCATTTTTTTTGTGTGAAGAAAAGAGGGTGAAATAAATGAATATTGATAAATCCCAGTTCTATCTTTGATATCTGTGGGATCTATGGGATATCTGTGGGATGGTACCAGTTGGGAGACTTCACTTTTCTAGACATCTGCTGGAAGAGCAATGCACCAAACAAAATCTGAAGCCAGTTCCTAACTTGTGTGGAGGAGAATTTTCTGTTCCAGAAAGTGTAGGATGCAACCAAGGGATCTTGTATCTTGGAACTTTTCCTGACCAACAAGGAAGAACTGATGTAAAGGTGGTGGGTAACTTGGGAGGAAGCAATCACAATGTGATAGAATTCTAGATCCTGAGACAGGGAAAGCATGAAGTCAGCAAAATTAGGATGCTACATTTCAAAAGGGCAGATTTCATCTGACTCATGGAGCTTCTAAAATGCCTCAAATGCAAAAGGAAAGCCTCCAGGCAGTAGAAGAATGGGCAGATCACCAAGGACATATACCAGGAAATAGGAAGATCCTGCAGGGATGAAATCAGGAAGGTAAAGATGAAGAATGATCTGAATCTGGCAAAGGAGGTCAAGGACAACAAGAAAAGGTTCTATCAGTTTGTTGGCCAGAAAAAAGGATCAATGGAGCTGCGGGTCCTCTGTTAACAAGCCAGAGGGAGCTCCTAACTGAAGATGCAAAGAAGGCAGAGTTGCTCAAAGTTACTTTGCCTTAGTCTTTACAAAAAAATGAAGCTGTAGCCAGACACCTAACAAGGATTGTTTGGGTAAGTAAGAGGACAAGCAGAGGGACGAGATAATGAGAGATGGTCAGGGAGTTTCTGCTGGGTCTGAATTAATTTTAGTCAGCAGTTCCAGATGAACTTCATCCCACCACTGCCTCCTACTAAAGTACTTGGCAATGATCTTCACAAAGTCATGGGAGACAGGCCAAGTACCCCAGAGGCCAGTGTAGCGCCTCTCTTTAAAAAGGGCAGCAAGGAGGACTTGGGGAGCTACAGACCAGTTAGCCAAACTTTAATACCTGGGAAGTTACTGGGGCATATCCTAAGAAAGACCATTTGCCTGATCTGTTGCTCTTTCTGCTTCGTGCTGTACCTGCTGCTGTGCTGCCTGCCTCCTTGATCTGTTGCATACCCCACACACAGACTGGCCGTGCCCCTTGTGGCACAAATGTTGCAGGTTAGCCATCCCTGATTTAGATTACATCCAGTGACACTAGCTGTGTCCCCACATGCAAAAGTGTGTGCTTGCAGCGTCCCAAAAAGTAGTGGCACAAATTGGCGCTGCTACTTTTTCTTGCTGTGCACGCCCCTGCACATACACTGCAGTGCAGAGCAAAATACTCTGCTTTGGGCAAACTGCCATTCCCTGCTTCTCCCAACATACTGGAGGAGCCAGGACAGACCTAGAGGAGGGGAGATGCTCTGGCCAGCAGCCAGAGTGCCTCCATGAGGGACCCAGTCTCCAGTTGTTCCAGCACATATTCCTGGAGCGTGTATCATGCTACTTCTTTTTGCCATGGTTTGTTGGTTTTGGGGGGTTTTTTTTTTGTTTTTTTTTTGGATCCTGGGAGTTCCTGGTATCAAATTTTGGTGCCACATTGCAAATTTGCAGTGTGGCACATGGCTGCACATGCTCTAGTTTGAGGCACTGCAAATTGCACATGTGCCTTTGTCTGGACGTGTCCACAAGTCCTCTGGGACTTCTGTATGGATTTTCCCAGGAACAACATTTTTCATAACTATCACTGGTTACTCAAAAATAATATATGCATAGTGTAAAGATCAGAGAGATAACAGAACAGTTCTACACACAGGGCAGTGGTATTATTTCTGCATCTCCTGCCTCCCATAGTTGGCACCCAGAGTTGGTGCCCTGGTCACCCCCTCTTAGTCACACTACCTTTATTGCTTATGGCTATTAAATCATTTTTTCCTAATAAAGCAAGCCTCATAAACAGAATAAGGGGCTTACAAGATCACATACTTGCTTGTTGCTATAATGATTTCTTGTTGCATCTTGATTAATACTAAAAATTATGTAATATATATTCATGTGAACCTGTGTTTTCCGAATGCTCAAAGATCCAACCAGTTCTTTCATAAGGGAAAAAAATGAAAACTGATTTGAAAAGATTTATTTAAACAACTCTAAGCAGTTGGAAAGAGAGAGAAGTTTGGTTACCTGCGGTACTCTTCACTAACTTTTGAGTTCAGCTGTATTTCTGCTTCCTCCCAGAAAAGAAACTATAATTCATAAGACTTGCAGGAAGGTCAATGATATTCGTGCATATCAACACTGGCATGCAGATGCTTCTCGGAAGTCTGTAGTTGCTTTGTACAGTGTGTTCGCAGGCTTTTAGTGTTGGATGGATGCATTGTTCACCCCATTATTCAAGAAACATACTGGTCAGGATGGAGAAAAATAATAAAAAAAAAAATTAAAAATAGGATTTTTATTTAAATCAGATTTTTTTTTATTTACAGTAGAAGCTCTGTTGTCCAGCATTCCCCGGGAATGGGGGATGCCGGATAACAAAATATGCCGGTTAATTGAGCGGCCTGAACAGGTGTTGCTGCCCCTCCTGAGACATTGCCGACCCTCCCGCAGGCCCTGTGGGACCCACGGGACAGGGAGGTGGGCCCCGCGCAGCCTGTTATGCCCCTGGTCCATGGGGGCTCAGCAGTGCAGGCTGCTTTGCCCCGGGCCTTGGGGGCTCGGAGAAACTGAAAGTGCCATGGTGGGCACTTCCGGTTTCACTTTACCTTTCAAGCTGGCATGTCAGTTAGTAGAGCATGCTGGCTTGTAAGGTGCTGGATAACACGGCTTTTACTGTAATTGTATTTTTTATTTCTTTTTGCTAAGATGCTTTTTTAAAAACAACAAACCTATATAAAATATGGTTTTAATTTAAAATATGCTAGCGCTCAAAGATGTCATCGTGGAATAGTTAAAATATAACTTTTAATTATATACTATTGGAGGCAATATATTCATGTAACCTTTTTAGAAAAGTTTTAGAAATAGGTCACAACAGGCCATGGACTATATTAGGGGCCCAATCTTATGGGGTTCCTAAAGGCTTCTCTATCGATCAGTAAAGATTAAAGAAAACCACTCGACCCAATGCGACTCAGTCCTCATCCCCAGTCCAGAAGATCCCATTAAGCATCTCTGTGATGCTTAGTTTCATTTCTCAAACTGTGGATTTGTGTGTCTAGAGAGAACATCCTTGTTAACAGCAGTATATGGAGATGAGAGATAACAAACCTGATTACCTACCCATCAGCCCTGTTGTCTCTCTGCAAGTTTGTGAACACAGAGTCAAGCCCTTGCCTCTCTCTAAAAGTGTTATATAAATAGAGGATTGTTGGGGGTGGCATAGATCTGGGCAAAGAGGAGGAGTCTGGAGATAAATTCAAGGAGGGAGGGGCAGTAGAAACAAGAGGACCATTTTGAGCAGAATATTCCAGAAGTCTTGAGGGATAAGTCTCTGAGTATAGCCTTTCCATTGCTTTGAGATCTAGTGAGAGAATGGTATAGTAGAAGGGAAACCTATTATGGTAGCAGGCTTGCCAGGCCATAAAAGAGACCGTTTGGGAATATTTTAATGAAAGTAACATCAAACAATAAGAATGCACTTTTTGTAGAAAACAATGATTTTATCGAGGCTTCCTAATAGATGATTTAAATCATTTAAATCATGATTTAAATCAAAACCACCCTGATACTGGTACCAACTACTGTACACCCTGGCTTGGTTTATTGCTGCAAAACTATGGCCCACTAATACTGTATTTCATCTGTAAAACCAAAAGTTTGGTAGATGCTGCCAGATTTTGTCATGTGTCCTCCTGCTATAAAAAGCACTTCTATTAGTGGAAGGCTTAGCTCTTTTTTCATGGCAGAAAAGCTGTTCATCACTTTGAAACCTGCTTCCCCTCATCCCACTTTATTTTTTTTCCTCTTCCCATTTCTCATTGGCAGGATGGAAAGTCAGCTCATTCTGTCATTGCCCTTAAAAGAAAAACAAGCTGATTGGCTTTTTTGGTTTGTGCCTAACTTACTTTCCATTAAAACTTGGAGTATTAAAGGCCTGTAGTAGAGCCTGTGGCTTAGACTAAGCACTAGGGGTGTGCAAAGTGGGTCCTATTCAATTCGGATTTGGATTAAGCCCGAATCGGGGACAGTGATTCGATTTGTTGATTCGGATCACTGTCCCTGATTCAATTCGGTCGAATCTGAAGATTCAATGCTGATTCGGAGAATCGGCAATTCAGACATAGACACAGCTTTAAAAGTCTTTTATACATACCTCAAGGTAGCAGGCGTGGCTCATGATCACTGCAGTGCTGGGACACATGGTGAGTCCCACAGGAGTGCAGGGGGGCCCTCTGCACGCTCGGCGGTGAACCCGGAAGTGGACCAGAAGTACTTCCAGTCCGCTTCCGGGTCTGTCGGGGAGCATGCTAGGGGGTTCTCCCATGCCTTCTCAGCTCAGTGATTGGCCACGGGGGGACCCCAGGTGACCCCCCAGACCCAGAAGGCATCAGTCACTGAGCCAGGGTGGCATGGGGGGCCCACCTGCACACTCCCTGGCGGACCTGGAAGTGGACTGGAAGTGCTTCTTGTCCACTTCCAGGTCTGCTGCTGAATGTGCTGGGGATCCCCCCGCACTCCTGTGGGACTCTCCATGCATCCCAGCATTGCAGCATTCATGAGCCGCCTGCTACCTAGAGGTATGTAGAAAAAACATTTAAAGCTGTGTCTATGTCTGAATCGCCGAATCTCTCCATATCGATTCAAAGGGGTCCGATTAGTTTCGGAGAGATTAAAGGGTCCTTTGATTCAATTCAGATTCAGAGATTCAGCCACTGAATCGGGCCAAATCTCCGCCAAATCGAATCGGGGACCAGAGCTTCACACAGCCCTACTAAGCACTCTGTGCATGGAGCATTAACTCTTCAGAAGTTTGTGTCTGTGAGTTGCAGGTTATTTTGTTGCTCTCTTTAGGAGGTACAGAGAATAATACTGTAAGTATGTTATTCCTGTTATAGGTAAGCATAGAGATAGGTATAAAGGGCACTTGAGGCACAAAGTACAACATTTGGAGGAGGTTTGTTTTTCTTTTTGTATTTTGCTTATTAACAAGGAATTTGAGTTTTTGGAACTAGTTTGCTTCCTTAGTTCAGCATTTATATAGATGGGTTTCCCTGTAATCTATCATGGTATTTAAGCCACATTTATTACTGAAATATCTTGAATGCAGTGCACAATATCATTCTGGCAGTCCCCTTTTCCATGCGGGGAGAAAAAATCCCTGTGTTCCCTGAAGTTATTATTCTTCCCTCTTATGGATGATGGTTCTCTTATTTATGAAAGAGCATTTAGTTAAACTGATAAGTACTTCCCAACTAAAAATTATACAGATGCAGGAAGGGGAGATGGCTTTTGAGTTCACTGGGTTAAACCATTGAGGGTAGTCAAGCCCAAAAACAGAGGTTTGAACCAGGCCTGGTATTCAGCAAAGATTCAGTGTTGCTGGTGTTTACCCCTTTTTATAGGAAGCTGCTCACTGTATGTTGATGTATGTATGTTTAATGTCCAAATCCTTGTTCCCCATTACATTATGGCAAAACAAAGCTTGTAGGTTGCATATACAAGGATTCATGTTCACAAGTTCTACAGCTGTAGAAATGAGGAGTAGTTTCCTGGTTAGCAGTATTTACCAGAGGGTATTTTAGCAAGTAGTGCTTAGGATACCCAGTAACAGTGAAGGTTCAAAACTGACTTCTATCTCAGTGGACTTGAGGCACTGCTCCATAACTCTCTTGCAAATTGAGTGGCACCCAATTTTGAAAGGTAATTTATACATTACAGTGCTTACCTCGTTGAAGAGGGGCCAGGCACTGTGGATAGGGGATCATCCAGGCAGGGACAAGCCTGAGTCTATGCTTATTTGCTTATCTCTTCACACCTTGCGGCACCCTGGGTGACCCAGCAGCCTGGTTGAGAATCTCTGTTTTATCCTGAGCAGAGAAAAGGGGAGTTGTGGAGGGGATGTTGCTTGCAGAACAGGGATAAACTGAATTCATTTGGCTTTGGAAAGCTCCTTAAAGAGTTGGGTTGGAGAAAG
The DNA here is from genome assembly GCF_000455745.1 of Alligator sinensis. NCBI lineage: Eukaryota > Metazoa > Chordata > Crocodylia > Alligatoridae > Alligator > Alligator sinensis. Next base: position 237,962 of record NW_005842487.1, on the reverse strand, counting down.
AAATAGTTGGCTGCTTCGTTCCATTATTCTCTCCCTTCTTTGACATCTTCCTTATCATCTGACATTTACGCTGAATGCTTGCTAGAAAATGTCTCCTCTGAGATCATCAGGTAAATTGAAAATTCTGGCAAATTCTCTGCTTTAAATCAGACTACAGATGTTTTTCTTTACTGATCTCAATTACTAGGGAGCATTTTTACTTTGAGATATTTATTGCAAAGGTCAAAATGCAACAAATGGTTTTCTTGATGTTCCCTAGTGTTTCTTTATGGAATCAAGGAATGCTTTATGTACAACAAATTGACTAGGTTGCATTGTTGCTAGATACTCCATGTAACACACACTACTTTAATTTAATATGACCTGCAGTACTAAAGGAAGACCCTCCTTAGAGTGCTGCCAGATAGCAATAATATTGGCACCTGGACAAGTTACTACTTGAGATGCTCCATATAGGTGTAACTGTCTGTCCTTCCTCATGAAATGTGGCAACCAGTTTTAGGCAGACAGGGTTCTTTGGGTGAATTTGATATCTTTTATTAGACCAACCCAAATAGTTGGAGAAAAGTTATTAAGCAAGCTTTCGGGTTCAAAAACCCTTCGTCAGGCTAAGGAGGTTTCAGCAGTTGGTGTGTGCTCTTCCTGGATGGAATGAAAAGTAAAGAAGCCAGGGGCAGGGCCCAGTCATTCCATCCAGGAAAAGCACACACCAACTGCTGAAACCTCCTTAGCCTGACGAAGGGTTTTTGAACCCGAAAGCTTGCTTAATAACTTTTCTCCAACTATTTGGGTTGGTCTAATAAAAGATATCAAATTCACCCAAGGAACCTTGTCTGCCTATGCCCTTAGACCAACACGGCTACAACCTAAACCCCTGCAGCCAGTTTTAGATATTTTTGTAACCCTGTTGGATAATTATTTGCAGAATGTTAAGGACTTTTTTTTAGAGACTACAATAGTTCAAATTGGATTTAAGTTTGAAGTTGGTAATTTCAAACTTCAAAATTCATGCAGTAGAAGTACAATACAAACACTGGTCAAATGAATGGCTAGAACCGTTTTAGCCAGTTCCTATGATGCAAGTAATGTTTCATAATGCAACATGTTAATAGTTGTAGGAGTGAGTTTTAGTAGGTTAAAAGTCATTTTCACACAATTTTTTTCTATCATTTTAACCCCTGGATTTTTCATGGAGGAAAGCCCACATTCTCTGCTTAGCAACTTGCCATCAACAGATGTAAAATTTGATAAACCTGGAGGCAGGGGAGGATGTTATGTATGTTAGGCTTCCTGGTTCCATTCTGATAAGCCAGCATGAGCATGGACACAAGTTCCAGTAGCATGCAAAACAGAACAGATAAGCACAATGGAGCAGATAATGGAAAATGCTTCTGTAACCAAAAATTACTTTTCTAATTCCTTCTTCAGGCTTCCAGATCTTAGTATGATAGAAATGATAATACTTAGATCTTAAATCATGTTTAAGTAATATCTTGCAGAACTAGGACTAGATGATGTTCTTTCTATTTGTATTCCAGTGTTGTACCACTGGATGATGCTATCACCTTTGGGCAGTGCTCTTTCCATCTTATTTGCAAAATAAATTGGAACCAAATGTTCTAAACCAAATTTCCTGATCTATGAAAGTGACACAGTTGCTTGCTTGATATTTCTTTGGAAAGATGAACGTGCTTTCAGCACCATTATGGTTGGAATTTTGGGTGGTGCAGTCTGCAGTGGTCCACATGGGGCCAAGCCCCACCAGCTCCAACCTGTACCCCCACCAGCCCAACCCTGGCCAGCACGCCCAGTTTACGAGCTGAACTGTTCCCAGTGTGGCAGGTCCTCTTGTCTCCAGTGGCAGCTCCTCCTCCTGCTGTGCTGGGGGGGAAGCTTCATCTGGGCAGCAGCTGCCCCAGCATGTGGGTCTCTTGGTCAAGCTCCTGGCTGCCTTCCACCCACTCTGCCCACCTGGTGTGATAAGCAGCCACCTGTGGGATGTTGGAGTGGGTGGAAGGTGTCTGGAACCTGGAGCTGGAGCCTGGCGCACGGGGGCAGGCACATCCCGGCTGCAGCTCCCTCCTTCCCCCCTGGTCTGGAGCCACCCAGCAGGGACAGGAGCAGGAGCTGGAGGCAAGGGGAGCTTGCAGCACCCAGGGGCTGCAGTCACATCGGGAGTAGCCCTGCTGGAACCTGTGCATGCTGGCCAGGGCTGGCAGGCAGGAGCTCAGTGTTGGCTGCCCTGGGCTAGACTCGGCCCTGTATGAAGCACCACAGGGGTAGCCATGGGCCAGATCCAATCAGCTTTCAGGCCAGATCAGCCCGCAGGCCATATTTTGCCCACCTCTGCTCTAGCCTAACCTCATAAGTACTGTATGTTAAAGATTTTTCTCTGTGTTGATTTCCAGAGGAAATGAGCCTGCTCATGTTTGCCTGCTGCCCAGCTGTGGCTTGTTAGCTTGGGTGGTAGTGCCTCATGATTTTAACTCTGGGGGTCAAGGGGCCCTTGGTTTGATCCCTGATTGGTAGTCAAGAGAATGGCCATTATAGGTACCAAATCCTCCTTTGTGTGTTTCATAGGAGCAATGGTGCAAAGCCACTCAGCTTTTCCTTTGAAGTAATTATAACTGGTAATATATTGGCATGATGTTTATACCTCCAAACAGCTTCAGTTTGTTAGCAACCCTTTTTGAATGTGAACTGCCATCTGTATCCTGAGGTAGAGAATGTAAAGACTTAACTTCAAGCTTTAATTGACAGCCAAACAAATCGGAGGCTCGAAATCCAATAGATAGAAATGCCCTTTGGAAATGGCTGGTTGACTGTAGCTCTAAAATGTCATTCTTCTAAATTCAAAAACAAGCAGGTTAGACTTATTTTTCTGTCATTAGTTGGCCTGCAAAGAGTCAAGACCTGTTTTTCTTTAATGAAAGCCCAAAGCGCTCCCTCCTACCCCCGCATACACACTGCTTTTGTTTTTAACCCATGTGTGACCAAATCTTCCCTGATCAACAGTCTAGCCTTCAAATCCTGGAGCCTTGGATGTCTTTTAGACCAAAGTCTAACCTTGGTTGGCCAAAGTGTTGCTGCTATTGTTAATGCAGCAAATTACTACTCTCATCTTTAGTATCAACATACAGTCCAAAGAAAATAAAAGTTTTAAAATGCAAAATGTAGCATGTGCTTGAACTTGTAGATAAGAGGAGCTACAACCTTCTGCATTTTTTCCAAATTTATTTGCATACCTTGTGCCCCAGGGAAATTGCCATCATGATGTTCAGTTGGGAGGAGTTTGGATGTATTGCTTTTGAAAGTGGGATTTGTTTTTCTCTTTAGAAAAATATTAAAGTTTCATTTATGGCTAGGGACTTACAGAATTTGAGACAGCTGCCTCGCGACTTTGCCGTTTGAGCATGGTGCCGGTCATCATTTTTGTGGCAGAGCATAGCAGGCCATTCACACCCCTGATTGGCTGAGGGGCCTGAAAGTCCCACCCCTCCTCAGAGACAGACAGATGGCCATCGGTCAATCTCCAGAGAGGGATGGGATGTCTGGAGCCCCTCAGCCAATCAGAGGTGTGGAGGGCCTGTTGCACTCCACTGTGAAAATCTCTCCCGTCTCTTCTCCCCTCTCCCTCCCCTTCCTCCTGTGCTTCAGGATGCCAGGGTTTTCCACCATTTTCTGTTTGCAACTCCCTTTTTTCCTCCCTGCTCACTTTCCAATTTTGTGCTTTTTCACAGTTTCCACGCTTTTTCACGGAGGCCTACAGATTTAGCAGTTTCTGTAAAAATTGCAAAATTGGGAATTCAGTAGGTCCCTGCTTTATGGCCTGATTTTGGTTTTCATCTACCCAGTCAACCAAATCTGCCTTCTTCATTTCACAAATACGTTCATTGCTTCTGAAAAAAAATAGAAGTGCACACAATATATATTTCAGTTCTAGTATTTCTGCATGGAGCTGTATATAGAAGATCAGCTTTGAAATTATATTTAATATTTCATCTCCCACATTCCCTGCACAACAGTTGCAGGTTTTGGAAAGGGGGACATAGCTTGAGTTTTCTGGGTTGTCTAGATTTTGAGACTGGATTTTTTTTTTTTTTACCTCTTGTTTCAGCTGCTTTGCAGTATCCACTGGGAAATATATACAACAAACTTCATAATTTAGTTGAATAACTATTTTTTTGGGCGTTCACGAGGGGGATTTACTCTTTCAAGAGAAAATTATACACAAAGGTGGTCTAAAGTCACATTGTATGGAATTTAAATGTTTTTGCAGGAGGGTGCATTTTTAGCCCTATTATTCACCTCATTTTCTGTCTCTAAGCTAAATCACATAGTTCAATATAAGAATAGGTGTAGAAATCTAGATTTCTTTCTAAAACAGCAAAATCTGCAAAATACCTTTTTTGTAAACTTAATCTGCAGCCCACGTTTACTTTTGCTTTCCTACTCCGTTGTAAGAGTTAGTAGGTGGTAGAACAGACTGTTAGCAACAAGCTGCCAATTAGTGATCTGTAGGCACTAATAGTGCGTGCGTGCGTGCGTGCGTGCGTGCGTGTGTGCGCGCGCGCGCGAGTATAAACCCTTGTGACAAACCCCACTTATCAACCTGCTGGCTTTGAATTACCACAGTGCGAGTGATCCCTGCTAAACAGGTTCAGGACAGGCCGAGGCCCCTGCGCAGCCTTCTCTGCTGGGACCTCAGTGCTAACCCATTGACCACTTGTGGAGGGATATAAGCAATGCGACACATCACTGTAGAGTGTCCCCTCTACAAATTAAGAGGTGGATCAATAACTTTGATCTCAGCTAATGAGGAGGCTATTGCTTGGCTTCGTAGATTTGCATTTGCTAAATGAATAAAATAAATATGTATATGGACACACGCACATATATGAGGGGAAAGAGAGATACTAAAAGGAGGTTGTTTTATTTATATTTATATTTATTTATAGTCAAAGCATGACTAGCAAAGCACTGAAAAAATACTGTAGGGAACAATGCATTATCAAACAGGTGCCCAAAAGGACCTAACAGAGTAGATCCTTCCAGTTTTTAGTGGTTTTTCTTCCTTTTGTATAAGTCCCTAGAATAATTTTATTTTACATTTTTGTGTTTTAGTTTTAAAGTGAATGAAAGGAAGTTTTTTTCACACAGCATGTAGTTAAAGTGTGGAATCATTGCCACTAGATGTTGTGGAAGTTGACAGTTTAGCCAGATTCCAAAAGGGATTGAGCAAGTTCTTGGAGGAAAGGGGCATCAGTAGCTATTGACCATGGGAGTTAGGGAAACAGCACCTGAATCAGAACTTCCTACACCTTAAATGCTGGAAGCTGCAAATGAGAGAAAAAAACCCTACCCTATTTACTTGCCCTTTCAGCATCCACACACTGCCACTGTGAGAGACAGGATAACAGGCAAGATGAACCTATGGTCTGACCCTGTAAATGACAATTATTATGTTCTTAGTGTGGCAAGCTACAGTAGACTAAAGGTCAGTGGGTGTTTCCCTGTTAATATGAGCAGCTTGCATTTGTATGGTACATATGGAGTATAATGCTATAAACTGGCTGCAAGGTCAGCTGGTGAATAGATCACTGCAAGGCGTTCCCATGTTTGTTTTTTGCAGCATATGCATTGTGATTTACTTCAATCTCTATTTAGAAACTATGGAGTGGAAGGGATCTTATGGGCCATTGAATCTAGACCTATGCCATCACAGGGAAAAAAATCCCTCTTATTAATTTTCATCTTATAGTTAGGGTTTTAGCTATACTCCTATTCCAAAACAGTGGGGTTTTCTTGATGTTCAGTTTAAATTCATTCTTGGCCAGTTTATTACCATTTGTTCTTGTTCCAGTGTTGCCCCTAAGTTTGAATGATTATTTTCTATCTTCCTTTTCCCTTTCCTGTGAAATAAGTTACCAAAATTATATACTCTTAACCAAATCGCTTTCCATAATCAGCTCCTCTTAAAATAGCACAACTTTTTTTTTTTTTTTCCTTCTTCTTTCCCTCACTTCTGGTAACTTATTCAGTACATTATACTGAAATATAACATGATTTTAAATTTTGTTTTTGAAAAATGGAATTCGACTTTAAGCTGGGATAAACATTTATTGATGGAATTAAATCACTTGAGCTCTTTATTCTGACTAGTGCTATTTTACATTTTCATTAAGAACCAGTCATAATAAGTGTTGCTCAACCTGCTTTCAGTAGGTGGACCATCACTAAAAATGTTCATTTTTATTAAATATAAATCATTTTAATTCAAATTAATTTGATTAAATCTAATTTTAGAAGTAAAATGCCAGCCTGTCACTGAAATCAGTTGAGCTTTTTAAATTTGTTCAGCTTCCACCTTTTAATGTTTATTAATTTTCTTTTAAATCAGTTCTGGTATTAATTTATATGTCAGTTGTTAAAGTGTCTATTGTAGAAAGCACTGGTTGATAATAAAGTACATTTCATTATGGTCAAATGTGAAGTCATTCATCTAGAAACAAAGAATACTGGCCATACTTACAGGAACCTGGGAAGCATTAACTTTGGGAAAAGATATGAGAATCATGGTAAATAATATGCAAGTGAGATCCTGATGTGATGCTGTGGCCAAAACTATTAATGTGATGGGAGTATTGTGCTAGTGGGACTGGAATATTGTAATGAGAGTTCTCATGTCTACAATTAAAGGGAGGGTATCTAAACATTGGAAAGGGCTCTGAACAATGAAAATGACTAAAGAACTGGAAAGCATTTCCTCCTTCAGTCTCACATAATGTATCTTTTTAGCTTATCCAAGCTGTTTGTGGGATGTTTCGATCACAGTCTGTTAGTGTAAATCTGGGGAACAAAGTTTTGATAATAGGGATCTTCAACATAGCAGAGAAGCAGAACAAGATCCAAAGTTTGAAAGAAACTAGAGGAATTCAGAGCGGAAACAAGATGCCAGTTTTTTTAGCTGTTAAGGCATTTAAGTTCTGAAAAAACTTGACAGAGTTTGTGATGGAGTCTTCATCATTGGACATTTTAAAGTTAAGGTTTCACTGGAAATTTTCAAGAGCAGATTAGACAGACACTTGGCTTGGAATGGTTTAGATGGGAATGATCTTTTCTTGAGCAGGGGGCTTGCCTAGATGACATTGTGAGGTCCCTTCCAGCTTTCCCATGATCCTGTCTGTTTTCTGAAAGAAATGGTCTTGTTTGAGCAGTGCTATTGGACTAGAAGCAGGAATAAGAAAAGGGGAGCCCTGTGGCCTATGTGTTCTAGGTCTGTGGCCTTGTCTACGCTAGGCTGCATTTGTCTCCAGTTCTGCTGGCAGACAGCAGGCACTTAGGTGAATCTGCCAAAGCACATGCATACCTGCATAACTTCTGTATGGCTCCACTTAATCAGTTCTGCTGGAAGGGCATGAATTGAACCTAGAGTTGGCACAGTTTATTAAAGGAGTAATAATGCTGGCAGAAGGATGGATAAGCCTTCTGTCAGTGGCTGAATGACAAACCTAAATTGCTACCTCCTCCATTTTCTTTTAGACTGCCATGCCTGCTTAACTCAAGGGATTCTTGCATTGCTAGATTGCATGTAGGTATTGGTGGCTTATAGACTCTCTCCTCCTTATTAGTGTTTACTCATGAGCCTAGGATGACTGTCTACTGCTCTGTTTTTCCAGTTCTCCAGCAGGTATGGTAACACAAAGATATTTAACACACCATTATGACATGGCTCAACTCTGTAAAACAGTGTATGAGCATTCAGATACTTTTGCTAGAGAAAGAAATCCTTTTCCGTGCAAACTGATGTTTTTGACTTGATACCCATCCTTGCAGAAAACCATTAGCAAAAACAGGAAGGAGGGAGTAATATAAAAAAAAAAAAATACAGTGCCCATTGTGCTCAGTCCCAACTCTTTTTCAAGTCATGGTGAACTACTGCATCAAATATAGTTACACTTCCTCCTCACTCCCACAGCTGAGCGCAGTGTATTTCTTCCCTATTTCTAATGATTCCTGTTTCTTTACAAATGTATGGCAAACATCAGCAAACTACTGTTTAGCTGAGACACTCTGTCACTCCATTTCTCAGCCTGTAGCATGCGATTAGTATGGCCCTGCCCTTTATGGGGTGGAGGAGGACCAGTCAACACTGCACTTCATCTGCATACAAATTTTTGGACAATTCCAGGAATTGTGACAAGAACACCTGGTTCCAATCACAAGTGGGATAGGGGGAAGGGTATAATTAGCATGTGGATCCTTTATGGGGGTAGTGCTGAGCTGTAGGGCCACTGTGGCTTGAAAAGTTGTTGACTCTGCTGGGGCCAGCCCAGTGAATTATATAAGTCATGAGCTTCTTGGTACTGGACTAATATCATGACTAGTTCGTACTTTGTATAAGTAGGTATGCAAAAGTGGTGCTCAAGCATGATTATGGAGTACCTGTAACTTGTAACAGTTTGCATTAAGTTACCAGATCAGTTCTGGATGAACTTACCCATAATAATTTGCATCTATACAAGTTACTTTGGGTATGTTTATTGTGAAGTCAGTGTTTGGGGGTTTTTTTTATTCCATACATTTCAAACAAGGAGGGAGGTAGGGTGGGGGAGTACAAGCAACTGCTACAGTTCTGACTGGCCCGAAGTCTGGGTTAGAGCCAGAGACAGACCTACAGCAGTCTCCTATCCCATTGTGCTTGCCCTCTGCAGCTTCTGCCCTCCCCTCTGTCCCTTTTCCCCCTTTACTGTCATGTACAGCTCACTTCCTTCCATACTGTGCTCAGAGGGAGTACAGAGCCTCCACAGTCTGACTGTAAGGGTGGGCAGGAGGACTGCAAGGGAAGAAGTGGGTGGGGGCAGAGGGCAAGGGGACCACCTGCCCTCCCCACCTTTTTCTGCAGTACCAGTTGGAGGGGGATGACAAACTCAAGACAACCCTTTGATAATTGGATTCTACACTGGAAAATTATAACAAATTTATAAATTTTCCATATATAGAATCTCATTACTGGGGGGGGTTGTTCTTATATTCAGGGTTATCTTATATTTGAGTAAATACAATAATTGTTTGCAACCCTTCCAATTGTGATATTATTGAAAAAAAATATTTTATGTTGTCTTCCTTTTAAAAAAAAATGATGAGGGTAGTACTCCAAGCTACGCTGAGTCCCTCCATGTGTTATAATTTCAGACTATACAAAAGCAAAGAGTTCCTAAGGTAATTTTAAGGTGATTGCCATGAATTCTACATGTTTGTAAATGCCCACTTAATAGCATAGCCAGAAATGCATTAGATTACATGATGCACAAGAAAAGTTGGAATGAAACAAATAGCTTATGCTAAACAGTTGAGTTAATGTTTCTATAGGAACCTTCATGTTCTACATTCCTGGCATTATTTTAACAACAAAAACAGAAAATTACATGTAATTGCAATTGTAGTTTCTTCACTGTGTGTGCGCGTGCATGCATGCATGGGTGCTGGTATATGCAAGGAATTCTCAAAGTCATGAGAGATTTTAGTGAAAAATTAAGTGGATGCTGTAATAAGATTTTTGCATGTGATAAAATTGCATGAGTAGAGTTGGAAAAGGCAGTTATTCAAGGTATGTTCTCTTTTATTCCATATGTGTGTTAGGCTTCTCTATCTCGGATTTTAAAAGGTTTCTAATGACTTCTTGTATATTCCTTTGTGATGTACTATTGCACGGTTTAAAGACATAATTTTATTGCTTTTAGTTAAATATTGAAAATACTATAAGAAAAACTGATTTGGCAAATGAAATGCAAAAAATAGCATTCTGTCAATGTAAGTAGAGAAACTACAAGGAAAAGTTCTTATGGGTCCCCTGTTATCTTCTTACAGTGTGGTTCTTCCCTTCATGAAAGTCAGGTTTTGCTGCAGTGTGACAAATCGATAGGTAGGGGTAGACCCAGAGATGATCCTAGGGGAGGCCTGGGGCAAATCAGCCTGTGCAGGGCCCAGACGCGAAGAAAGAAGCAGCTGGCGGTGGTGGTAGTGGGGGGAAGGGGGGCGGGTGGTGGTGGGGGCCCTGCAGGAGGGGCTGTGGCCGCTTGACCCATCTCAGTGTGGGCCCCCAAAGCACAGGGCCCGGGGCACTTGCCCCAATTTCCCCCCATCCCCACCCCCAGATGGCCCTGGGTGGACCCCTTCCTTGCTTCTCTTCTGTAGGTAACTGTTGGGGGATGAGGGTGCATCTTTGTACCTTGCATCCATTGGATTTGGACCCACCAGTGTGTGAAGATTTGGCCCTGAGGAATGAGATATAAATGAGAAGGATAGAGGGAATTTAGAGCACCTGCCTTTAGTCTGAGAGTCAGGGTCTGGTGCACACCCTTGCATTAGTTCACTGGCTTTTCCACAGTGCTCTGAAATAAAATATAGATGGGGCTGTGTATCAGAGAAAACTATGGGAGATAGTGCTTGGTAAATCCTTCCAAGGTATGCTTAAAAGTAGTTCTTGGTGCTCTAAAAGATGAGGAGGATTTTTCAGTTAACAGGTAGCTGTCTAATATTCCTCTGAGCCAGTGCTTCTTAGCCATTTTAGACTCAAAGCAGCCCTCAAAAAATGCCAGCTTTTAGCTTTCATTTGTTTTGGGGGTTTTTTACTGCATCTTTTGACTTCTGTTGCCAGGAACTCAGAAAACCTGCAACAGGTGAGAATGTTTTTGACACCCTGGATTCCCATTTGAAATCTCTGGGTTTATCTTGTGAATCATGCGTAGGTGTTTGCAAACTTAACAGTGTTAATATTGCATGACAACCTGCAGCCCACTTAAAATGACCTTGTGGCACCTAGGATTGAGAATCAATGTTCTCAGCGAAGAAAGTTCTCTGGGTGGGGTGACATCAGTCTCCACTCCCTCCCACCCCTGATAGGGCAAGCATTGTATCTATGGTAGGAGCCTGTTTTAGATAGTCAAGAAAACATTTGCTTGTTGCATATTGGTGAGAGTCCTTGCTGGAGGATTATAATTTTTGGCCTGGGGCCTCAAAGCTTGATGCTGAGTTCCTGAGTGGATTTAGGCTCAATTCGTAGCATTGCTGCTGATTTCCTTTGTGTCCTTGAGAAAATCACTTTATCTCTCTGTGCCTCAGTTCCCAATGTATAAAAAGGAAGTATTTCCCTAACTCAAAATTATTGTAAGGGTAAAGTCATTAAAATGTGTGAGGCTGAAGTGTTACTATCTTGGGTGACATACAAGGACCTAAATAGAAGGAAGTATCCATTATTATTTGTTTTGGTCAAGGCCCTATTGTGCTACATGGGGCCTACTACAAACCATGCAGATGGTTAACAGAATGCATATTTCACATTTTAATATAACTTGCATTTTAATATAACTTGCTTATTCCAACCTTCTCTGTTATTTTCTTTAAAGAACATATTGGGGCTCAAGGTTATGGGTGATGTACAAGACCAGAATTGATGTTTGCATAGTTTTTACCCAGTTCTAGTCAGATGTAATTGTCAACAAATCATTATTTATAGTAATGTTTCAGAAGATGACTCTGTTCCACAAAGAGCTCTAAGGGTTCAAGACAGTTTACTGGGATACCTGATGTGAAAGCTATTCTATATTAGTAATTTTCCTTTCCAAAATCTTAAGAAATGTTATGTAAAAATGTAAGCATTTTAAGGTGTACATATGGCAGTAGCATGTCATAATCCCCTGTTTTCTGCCTCAGTGCTTGGATGTTTGAAAAATGGGTCATTGGTTCACTGAAAAGGCAAAAGTAGATGAGGTGATCTAAAGGGGAACTGTGCTGCTGCCTGGTTCTTCTAGTTCCTCTTTCATCTTTAATTTATTCTTTTTTTTTTTCTTTAAAAAATATCACACTGAAGATCCAGTAATAGTACAAAATAGCAACAAAACAGTAGTGTATGTTCATTTTCTACCTTTGGGAAGGGGGGCAAAGCTCTCAGCAAAGTAGAGTAGTTGGTAATGGATTTGATTTTCATTATTAATGCACTACATGTACCCAGTGCATTGCAAGGTTTTGATAATCATATAGAGCAAGCAGCAGCATGATGCAGAAGGGTATGTTTGCATTATAGTGCTGATTGTTTTTCTATGTGAGGGATTTTTTTCTTTTTCTTTTTGAGACCCCTATTAGCCTGTGAAGCCAGAAACAGCCGAATGCATTTCCTCCATCTCTGCATCTCTTTTAGAGCCATCCAGTCTCCATGGTAACACGTTAGACTGAAAGGTATGTGAGGACCGGGAGGAAAGGAATGGGTTAGAAACAGCCAAGTGGTGGTGTGTGTCCCTAACGTCAATGTATCAGCCTTTTGATAGGATGGTTTTGTTAACTCCCATCCAAGGCTCCTGTGTAGCCTCTTTATTAGAGCAGCCACCAGGGCATCTGCTTTAGAAATCTTTCTCTGTGTTTCTGTCGTGCTCCCTCTCACCCCACCTTCTCTTTCTTTTTCTTTTTTCTTTTTCTTTTCTCTCCATCCTCTCTTTTAGTTTGGCTCTAGCCTCTTATTGAAAATGTACAGCTCATTTTCAGCTTTCTGTGGGCTTCGTTGCGGTTTGGTATTTTGTAAAGACAGGGAGGCATGGCTGCGTTTCACTTGACCTTAGCAGCACGGTGAAATCTCTTCTACATTGCTGAAGGATACTGACTATGCAGAAATTTATTGAAGCAGATTACTATGAACTTGACTGGTATTATGAAGAATGCACGGATGGTAAATATGCCTTTGTCATTTATTGGAACATCATTTGTCTTTTGAAAGACCAGCGTGCAGGTCTTACACAATTTTGAAAAGAAACTGAAGAAAAAGGCAGTGCTTGTGTGCCATGGAGATGCCTGGCCTGTGACATCTCAGCATCTATTGTAAGCATGCTACATGAGACTGCTGTAGGGCTTTCTGTGTTTCAGTGGGAGTGGCAGGTGAACATATGTGTACTATAAGATCTGTTCTTTAGAGGGAGAAAACAATTGAAGTACTTACTGTATACTAGTAATACTGAAATTAATGTGTAAATATATTTGTTGTATAAATGTTAAATTGAAATATATTTTGTGTGCATCTGTGAATATACATTATAGATGCATAACAGCATCTTTTAACATGTATGTGTTTAATAATATGTGGTTTACACTCTGTGTGTGTGTGTGTGTGTATTTGTACATATTTATTTCATAGCTGTATATATAGAAGAGGTTTTATATAAAATAATATGCTTATTTTCACAAGATCTATGAAGCTATTAGAGCTAATACTGTAAACTCTGGCAGGCAGGCTCCCTAGATAATTTTCTGAGCTTTTTGCCATTCACTTGGGTGGTGGTTTTTTTATCACAATGCTGAAATGTTCTCATTGCACTCATGATAGAGGGCACATGATGAGGGAGGAAGAATGCCCCAAATTGCTCCACCTGCTTAGTGGGAGATTCAAACTCCTTTGCCCATGGCATCCAACTGAACGCTGAAGGAAAATGCAGTGTTCAGAAACAGATTGCCATGTCAGGCTCTCTTTCTGTGTAGGAATTTTTCTATAAGTCAGAAGAGCCCAAGATCATAAGTGGGACTGAGGATAAAAATCAGTGGCAGGAGGCTGGGAGGGGTACAAGAATTGTGTTGAGCACCAAAATATTTCATAGTGATTTTGCATTCTGTCAAGAATGAACAATAAAGTGTTTATATACTGTGGCAGAGCACAGGGTGTCTCTGCCACTTTAAGGGCCTGGAGCTGGCAGCTTCCAGGTGCCTGACGAGGGCAGCCATTTTGAGACATGGGCTGCCTATATAAACAGGGCAGTTTGGCTGCAGGAGGCCAGGCAACAACATCGCCTGGCCGCAGGGCTGCTGCGAATGACCCGGAGGTAAGGGGGAGCTGTAAGGGGTTGGCAGGAGGCTCCCGGTCCTGGGCATGACCTGAAACTGCACCCTGCCGGGAGTGGGTGGTCTGGTGGGGCTCTCAGTGGCGCGGGAGCCCCCAGGAAATGCCAGGCCAGTGATCACCCCGGTGAAAGGCGGGTCGGGGCGCCTTAACCCCTAGCTCCCACCACCGGGTGGGTAACCCTATGTTGGAGGG
>NW_005842487.1:208673-223870 GCF_000455745.1 Alligator sinensis | reverse complement strand
ACTGGCCCATGCTGGGGCCAGGACCAGAGAGGGTCAAAAGGGCCGGGGGCCCACTGCGAGGGACGCGCAAGAGCCGGGGGCCTGGGGTCCCGACTGGCCTTGAGGTGGGCCAGGGCCAGGTAGCCGAAGGTTCTGGGGGAACCACACCCGAGAGGGGAACAAGGCTTCGGGGGGGCCTAGGTAGCCCAGATGAAGGCGGAGAGGCCGCCTGATCAGGAGAGATCATAGTGGGGTCATATAGGATGATTCCGGGGCCCAGCGTGGGGGCCGGTGATAGTGTTAACACCGAGATGCCATCTGCGAGGCTTGGGCTGCGGTATTAGGGGAGGTCGGAGCTGCAGAGCGCCCCCTGGCATCAGGGCACTACAATGGGCAGCCTCCCACTTAATTGACATCGATATATGAATCAATTATCATCAAAGGCGTGGCGGGCAACATAAGCGGGCGGTTGCCCAGAGCCAGGTGGGCGGGCCACAGAGTTCGGCCCCAGGAGGCCCCCCCTGTCAAATATACCAAAACCTTGAGCTGGTGATTCAAGGATTTTTAAAATTGGCATCAAAAGAACTATGTACACGTGCTTTTATTTGTTTCTTTGGGCTATATTTCCTAGACACTGTGAACTTGAACAATTTCTGTTTTTAAAATGAGTAATTCTGTGTATGTTTCCAGAGGTATGCAGCACATTCTCCTACATATTTGAGATGTATGATCAACATCTAGTTGTACTGAATCCAGTCATTTTTATCTTCTGGATTTAACCTTAGCAAGTGCTGCAGTATCTGATATCATCAGAATGATATAGATAGGTCTAGTTTAGGAAACTGCTGCTTCTCCTTGTGTCCTTGTCATAAATTAGATGTTTTCCCAGAATTGTACATAAGTGATGGCTCTTTCCATTGCTGCAGTGAGATCCTCCTTCGTACAAGTTTCACCAAGGAGTTGGCAAATGAGCACGTGCTCCGTAGTCTACACTTCACCACACTTGCATATATTCGTGTCATTAGAGTAGCCTCATTTGATCGTGTTTGCTTTTGATCTGCCAGTTTGCATGTGCTGGTAATTCAGGCATCTCCAAGTTCACCAAACAAGATCCACCCCTCTTAGAAGGTCCTCCTGGAGTGCCAGCTCCATTTCAGAGCACCTGATTGCATGTAATCTTTCCTTCCATAACCTCAGTTGCGCTCCCTGTCAGTTGTCATCTCCAATGGCACAGCACTGGTCACACAACTTTTTCTCATTTTAAGCCATTAAGTTAATTCTGTGTAACCATACAGTGGGTGCCTTGGATCTTCCATCTGCTGTGATCTTTCTTTTTGGCTCGTTACCTTTGTTCTGCTACAGAGGCGATGTGTAGGGGGTGCATGCAGGTGCCCCCTATGAAAAGGGCAGTCGCCACTTGCCACCCCCTGTGGGCGGTCGCTGCGCCCCACCCCCGCCACCGACAGCGTCTGGGCGGTCAGCGATCCCGCTAGCGCCGCCATGCCCCCCCCAGCCACCGGGGGCCTGTGTCGCTCATGTTCAGATATCAGGTGATTCAGTGTCAGCCAGTAAGTACAGGCTATCTTTTAGTGTTGGCTTTAGACATCCTGTTATTTCATGACAGCTGTTGTTTAGAACTGGGTCTAGTTTCTTGGCATGAACTGATCATTCCTATGCTGGAAATGCTTAGTCTGCAGTAGAGTAACAGAAGGCAATAGCATGAGTTTGTAATGTAGCTGGGTTTGCTTGACCAACTTTCAAAGTATGCTGTTGTGGGCGCTGACTTTGCCTTTTGTTGTTTTAAGTTTTCTTATGTCTTCCCTTTAAGCTTTAGGAAGCTTAAGAATCGGAACAGTTGCACTGTTGTTTAAAGACGATAGTTGACTTTTGCAGTGAATACCAAGCCTTGTTTTATTTTGGGAACCAGAAGGGCTAAATTTGTTCCACTATTCTTTTGTTGTTAATGTCAGCCAGGTCAAAGTGTCGGTGTATGCGGTGATGTGGCATGTATAACTACCAGAACTGAGACCTACTCAAGTAAATGAAACATTTAACTATTTTATAATGGGTGACTTCTAGGGCACAAACTCGGTTACCAAACAGTATCACTTTGTTCTTTTTTAATAGGTACTTTTTTGCCAAAGATGCACCTCTGTACTGAGAAAAACATTGACTTTTTAGACTGATCCTATAAAGAGCACTGCAGGGGCAGGGTACCAGAACTGAGACCTACTCAAGTAAATGAAACATTTAACTATTTTATAATGGGTGACTTCTAGGGCACAAACTCGGTTACCAAACAGTATCACTTTGTTCTTTTTTAATAGGTACTTTTTTGCCAAAGATGCACCTCTGTACTGAGAAAAACATTGACTTTTTAGACTGATCCTATAAAGAGCACTGCAGAGGCAGGTTCTGACTCTGCCTTCACTGGGGACCCAGGCCTCTCTACCCACCCATTCTTCTTTTACAAACAGGGCTTTAATTTGAAAAATAAGCAGGTATTTGCTGAATGCATTTGCAAAAATCTAAGGGCAGCATTCCCAGAAGGAAGGGCAAGCTTAGCTTCTCTCTTGGGGTGCTGAAAGGTGCAGTCTGCCTCTTACATGGAGTATGTATCCTGATTGGAAACAGTAATTAAGGTGTGCAGAGGGAAGTCCTGTCAGTTCTGCCTTAGTCCCTTAGGTTAGTGATGAAATAATAGCTCTTAACAGGTTCCTTGCATGTTTTACTTGTTCCTTTGCTCCTCCCACCTGTAGTAGTGTGGGGAGTGAAGGGTGGAATGCATCTTCAGGATTCTGTAGAAGTATATACATTGGGGTTAGGCATTTGGCAATTTTGTCTTATTTTGGGGAGATAGAGGAAAAGTATCTCTGGAGGTAATTGGAAATGTGATAAAAAGTCTTACTACTTTTTTGTCAGCTTCTTTCATTGAAGGGATAAAAATTAAAGGGCTAATCCAAAGTCTTGAGTATAATTAGGCTTGACAAAATTTGATTTTTATTTTTTTTAATAATTTTGACAGTTAAAATCAATGTTTATTTTTAACCATTTATTTAAGATTTTTATCCATTTTAAATTTTCAGGGCTGTGCAAAATTAGGGGTTTGGGGGCACATGCTTGCATGTTTACATACAGAGGAATGTGTGCACACAGACACGCGCACACACAAATAGACAGGTGCTTCCTCTTCCTCCAGCCCAGCACACATCAGGTATGGGGGAAGATGCTGTGCTACTAGGCTGTCAGCCCACCACCTGGCCCCCATGCACTGCACCGCCAAGCTCAGTGCCCACTTTCCTTTGTCCTGCGACATTCACTGCCCCATGTACTTCCCCATTCTTTGACAAGGAAACCTTCAGCTAGTGCAGTGGCATCTGCCCCCTGCAGCCAGTGGCTTGCTGTACCCACTGGCTCCCATGCAAGTTTGCAAGGGAGGGCCTGCTGGCTAGCACCCTGTAGGTACCAAGCTGGTGGGATGGGGTGGACACACATGCGCAAACACACACACACATGCATGATTAAAAATTGAATCCTGCCAAGCCTAAATATAATGCAGTTAAATCTTCAAATACAATGTGTATGCTTTTTTCATCATCTGCTAAGAGAATTGTTTTCTTTCTGTAGAAAATGCATTGAACATTAGACACATGGGTAGAGCCAGAATCATGGCAAGGGGAATGCAGCCAATCCCTCTTCCACAGTGAAGATTGCTCATTGTGCATATGCTACATCAATGAAGGGTGTGTGGCTGCAACCCCTCCCTGTGATCCTGGATTGAAGTGAGCTGTCAGTGCTCACTGGCATGTCAGTAGAGTTCCTACTGGGAGCTCTGCATGTGCCCTGAGCCTTATGAGCTCTCACTGGCTGGCCAGCACAGGGTCTGTCTGCTTTCAAGCAGCTTACAGCTTACCATCTGCTGCTGTTTTCTCTTCTCCTCTCTCCCCTCCACTTTCCCCTAGTTCGGCAGCAAGGAGAAGGGGACAAGTGGTTGTGGTGTGCAGCCCCTGGGCTCTAAAGCTTTGGGAAAGCAGTGGCTGAGTGTCACTGCTGGCTGGTCATCCCCTTCTTTCCCCTGTTGCTGAATTTCAGAGATGAGGGGAGGGGAAGAGAAAAAGCAGCAGACTCCAGAGCTGCTTGAAAGCAGGGGCTCTGGGCAGACCCTGCACTGATCCACACCTCTTCTGGATCTACCCCTGTATGCTGGAGGTACAAGAAAACAATTCATCGGTTATTATGTTGATTGGTTTCAGGTGTCAGGAAGTACTCCCTATAATTGCTAAGGTTTAACCATATGCCATTTAAAGCATGGATGAGAATTTATAGCGGTGGCTTCAGTTTGACAAGTTTACTATTTCCTTCAGCACAGGCTGTGGAAAAACCCACCAAGCCTCCAAACATGTTATAAAGTTCTGAAAGGTTTATAAATGGCTGGAATTTATAAGATAATAGCTTTGGTAAAGGATACTCTGGGTAATAATGGTTAGGACTAGACAATAAAATGTCGCTTTCTCCTGATATGAGTTTGAGTTATAGATGCATTTCAATCTAAAATCTCAGTGAACTGAAAATATTTAAAACTAGACATGAAATTATTGTTATTTAGATATGCTCTCATACTTTATAATTATAAGCATGGATCTTTTATCCCTGAGAAAGGGGAGCTATTCAACAATGTGCTTCATCTGTTATGATGTAATGTACATCTGAATAATCCTGTAGCAATATGTTGGTTACCATATTTTTAACATTTGCCCTGATATCTGCTGCTGAAAATTGCAGTGCATATTATCTGTAAGAAATATGGTAAGAACAGTTCTTGCTATTGAGGGCAAAAGTGAAAGTGAAATCTCAGGCAGAAGAGCAGTAAGCAAGCTTTTCTTCCAAATACTGAAATCAGGGTCTTATCATATGTGATACTTAGCACATGTTAACTGCACTTACAACTAGCATTCAAGCAGTAAGACATGTGCCAAGAGCCATAGTAGCATAGCAAAGTTAGGACTTTTCTGGAGCACCTCCAGATCATTTGATACCTGTTTGTTGGACCCAGCCCTGGCACCAAACAGTGCCAGTTTTAAGACATTGAAGCAGTGAGAGGGCTGGGACTTGACAAATAGCTACATGTTGGTTACAACCCCTGCAACACACTGCAGTGCACTGGAGTCCTCAACTGATCCTGCACTCAGCAAGTTATATGTAGATCATAGTAAGCATTACTGTGCAACTGCTCAGAAAACTTTCTAATTCATTGTAATGCTTACTATGATCCACATAAAATATGTCATGGTGTTATAGAGAATTAGGGCTGGAAGGGACCTTGTGGTTATCTAGAGCAACGTCCTACCTGAGGTAGGATCATCCCTACCAAACCATCCTATACAAATCCATTGTCTAACCTCTTGAAAAAACTATCAAACCTAACATGGCACAAGATATAACACCCTAATTGGCCACAGATAAAGCAGAGAGACTGTAGTGACCAAAATCCTGCTGCTGTAAAGGCGGTTAATATACACTCAAAAGATCCCAGGAAGAGGGCCTGTGTCCCCTGCTACAGGAGAAGGCAAACACCTCTACAGTCCATACCCATCTGACCATGAGGTAAAATTCCCTCCTGACCCCAAATATGGCTATTGGTATAACCCTGAGCAGAAGGGCAAGACCCTTGAGCTAGGAACCCCTGGGTTGAAGTCGCAGGAGGAACACTGGCACACGCCAGCCAAATTCCCAACCTTGGTTGTCAAAATTCCCAACCTTCCCAACCTTGGCTAAGACTTATTGCCTTTGAGGAAGGCTTAAAACCCTGACACGTGTAGCACTGGGGAGTGTGGGGGAGCATGCATTCCCTTCTGGCCCCATGTGGCAATGAGCAAGCTCAGAAACATGGGAAATACCCATAGTAGAGCATACACTTAGCTGTATCAAAATTGTCCCTAACCAATGGTTGTCAAACTTCTTCAGTACTTCCAGTGATAGAGGCCACAACTTCCTGAAGCAGTCTGCTCCCCTGCCTCACTGTTCTGACAGTGAAGAAGATTTTCCTGATATCCAATCTGAACCTGTTTTGCTGTAACTTCAAGTCATTGGCCCATGTCCTCCACTCCACAGCAAGAGAGAAAAGGTGTTTCCTTCCTCTTTATGGCAGCCCTTCATGTATTTGAAGATTGCTATCATGTCCCCTCTTAAGTACCTTTTCTGCAACCTGAACGTGTCTGGCTCCTTCAGCCTCTCCTCGTATGATTTGCTTTCTGAGCCCCTTTATTATTTTTTGTCGACCACCTCTGGACCCTCTCTAACTTCTCCGTGTCCTTTTTAAAATATGGAACACAAAACTGCACACAGTTCTCTAGATGAAGCTTAACCAGTGCCAAGTAGAGAGGCATTATTATTTCCTGTGCCTTGCACCTAATGCTTCTGTTGATGCATCTTAAAACTTCCTATAGAGTCTGTGATCTACCAACACTCCCAGATCCTTCTCCATAGTGCTGCTATCCAGCCAGGTGTCATCCATTTCGTATTTTTATTTATGATTATTCTTCCCAAGGTGTGCTAAATGTAATATGTGATAAGGCTCTTAATTGCTTACTACAAGGAAAATTTTTGTTTTCTTCATTCTGCCTTTCAAAAAATAAAGTGTGTATTATATTATGGTGTGCATTCTATGCAAGAAAATACAGTAAATCTCTGTACCTTTTCACTTTGAATGAAATGGGGTTAAAGTTCCAATGGCTTTGCTCACTCGTATTACTATGGAAGCATGCAGACATACATTTACATCATAACTGCTTATATTGGTGTCATTTTGTATTGATACAGTTGTTGCATCTGTACTTTCGGGCTAAGAACAGACATTCAAGAAGCCCTAAACTGAATTAATTCAATCTTTGCAGGTTAGTTTAAGCTGCATAGATTGAACTGATAAGCAGGTGAACAGACATTCACTTTTGATTCCGGAACTGCAGCCACATGCCTGCAGTAGCCCAGGCCAGAGGCCAGGGGGTGGCAGAGCTTGGGCCAAGGCTAGCCTGTCCACTCCGTGAGGGAGGTTTGCAGGGGAGGTGTTCAATAAGCCAATTTTAACTTAAATCAGTTAAGTCTGATACTACATCCATGCAGGTTTATCTTAAACTGGTTTCGGCCATTTTGAATGTAGTTTATGTGCACTGAACTTCCATTGTTACAGATTTGAATTGGTTTCCAATCACTTTTACCAGTTTGTGTAATTTCTGTCTCTAGCCCAGATGTTTATTTGTGGTAAATGGAGTAATAGCTTAAGTTTGGTATTAAACAAATGTACAAGTTTTATTTTTAAAAAAATGCTAACATGGTATTGGAGAAGGGAAGAAGCAGATGATTGTGTCTGAGTAGGAAAATCATTTCATGATTTCTAAAATAAAAACAAAAAAGGCATCTAGCTGGAGGAACCTTAATTCTGACTTCTATAACAAAAAGTATAAAGATTTGGAAAAGTCTTGCACTTTCCTCCTGCCCCTGATTATGTTTCCCCTATAAAAATGTTGTGAAGCTAGAAGGTAAAATGTATATGCATCAAAGTATCCTTGTGACCTCCTTCCAGACTTCCGCTCAGTACCTACTCCCTCCACTCTTTCTCTCTACAGTGTGGAATGTCTCCAGTGGAAATTCAGTCTGACTTTCTCCATTTCAAATTTTGTTCATTTTTAAACTAAATTTACTCCTGTCTTCTGACATAACCAAATTCCACACCTGCAGTCCCAGTTGCCTTTTTTGCCACCTTTGAATCCTCAAACCTCCCTCCTTTTGCCTCCACTTCTCAGTGCACATAAACTCAGATTTTCTTCCAAAAGAGAAAAATGCAATGACATGGCATTTACTTTCTTTCTCTTCCTACAGTGTGCTCTCCTTCTCCATCACAGAAGCAACAATTTCTCACTTGTTTTCTGCCATTTGCCTCGGTAATGCCATCCCATCCACTGCTCTAACGCCTACTCTCCATCTATTTCATTGCCCTTCTCTTTAATCTCTCATATTCTGGCTTTTTTCTCTTTGCAGTAAGAAGTGTCCTATATTTTTTCCCATCTTAATTTTTTTTAAAGTACCCTTTGCCCCACTAATGTCCTCAGTGCCCTTTTCCTTGCCATTCCTATGTTGAATTGAACATGCTGTGTTTGCATTCACTGTTTGGAGTTCTCCCTCTGTTCCAACGTAGACCATCTTTTCAGCTCTTTTCCTTCTATACCACCGAAACATCTATCTTGCCAGTGTCTGTGAGCACCTCCTAAACAAACCTCAGTAACAAGGACTCTATCTTTATCTTCCTTACCTTGTCAGCCACCTTTGCAATAGATGAGGCTCCTCTTCTGGAAATCTGGGTCTTCCTTGGTTCAGTGAGTCCATTGTCTCATGGTTTTCACCCTGCCTCTCTAATTGTTTTTTTCCCTTAAGATATTCTGTAGAGCTCTGTCCTTTGTCCCTGTACTCTTTATCTCCATGCTGGCAGCATACAGATCTGCCTCTCCAATTGGTACCCATCTCTAGCCAATCTAAGTCTGGCATATTAGGCAGCCCTTCTTGTCCACTCATACAGCGAAATCTTGCATATATTCTCATCTTGTTTGCAACAACCTTTTTCCTAGTCCAGATACACTTTTCATTGAGTAATTAATGGAGACTAAAGAGAGTCCTTTTAGAGGTTTTGAAAAAGGGAAATGGTTTTTGTACGTGCAGCTGCTGTTGTAAAACTTGTTTGTGTCTGGAGAAATCCTTTGTACATAGCATGGCATAGTTATCGTTACACTCCTTTGTAGTCATGCATGTACGCAAATCTAGATCTTGCTGATAAAAAGTAGGTAGCAAGGTCTTGCATACATTTGGAATTATTCGGAAGTAGTGAGTCAGGTTATGAATGTTGGCATTACTTCCAACCACACCTATTCAAAGCTGCTGGCTTCCCCCCCACCTTTTTTACGTGCACAATTTGTGAAAGCCCTTGGTGTGTGGTTTGGTTGTTGTTTTTTTTTCTGGGGAAGCCTTACACATGGCTCTGTGACCAGAAGGCTTAATTTATCATGACTCGCTTAGCAACTTTCCTAGCTGAGTTTCACTGTCTGTGACACCTGGTTCAGAGTGCAGCAGTCCATTTGCTGACTGGGTTGAGTGAACGTGATTAGATTAAATCTGCCAAATGTGCTTTTACAGCGCTAGTCAGTGAAGGGAAAGACTAATATTGTATACTTATTTTCCTTGACGTTCCAGCCAGCATCTGTATTAGAAACCTCTTTCTTGAGTCTTGCCTGATACGTACGTATCTTTGGATACCCATACATCTTTTATAAACCCTGTAGTTGACCCTTAGGTCAGCAAGCCAGCTTGCATGCATCAGCGAGTAGAACTTGATTCTCCTCACATCTGCTTACTTCCCATTTTCCATGTATCTACACATCTCTAATTTTAACAGTATAAGTATCCTAAATCTATTAATTAAAGTGAGCTGGTCGGATTAAGCCAGTTTATTTTCCCCCTCCAGCTATTATGAATTTACAGCTTCATCATTATGCTCTGCTTCAAAAACGCTGTTCAAGCAGAGCACAGATGCTATTTTAGTGGTTGTTAATACTTTCACTCAAGATCTCTTGCTGTATTGTGAGTTAGTGTGACTCATTGGCTAAGTACAGATGGTCAACAAGCCCAAGGCTGAATCAGTTCATTCTTTGCAAGTTACTCTAAATTGCAGAGATTGAACCGATTTGTAAATGAATAGACATTCACTTTTGATTCAGGCAATGCAGGTGGCACATGCCTTCAGTGGCTCAAGCTAGAAGCCGGGGGTGCTAGAACACATCTCTCAGCTCCGAGCCTTCCCTCCCCTCCCTGCTCAAGTGGAGAGGGAGTGACCAAGCCCTGGCCCAGAGCTAGCTGGAGGGTCTGCTTGGGTGGAGGGGGCAGAGGATACAGCAGTGCCTGCCAGGCTGAGGAGGGGGTGGGTGGGGAAAAAGGAAGTGGCATTGAATTCATAAAAGCTTGAACAAGAATAGTCCTTTCTCAGAAGTGAGCATGTTTTGAACAGAAGGGAACAACCCTGCAGAGTCCTGCCGAATGTGATCATGGACTATAAATCCTAGAAGCACCTGGAAATAGGAAGAAAGTGATGAGCAATCCTGCAGAGTCCTGCTGCTGTGGTTTTGGACTGCAAAGCCCAGAGACCTCGGGGGCAGCAGGAAGAGGAAGAGAACACACAGCCTATGCTGGGATGCTGGGGGACTGATTTAACTTGAAGCAGTAAGGGGTCTGGGACAGAAGTTTCATAAACTGGTTTGACCTAAATCAGTTAAGTCTGATACTACATTCAGCTAGGTTCATCTTAAACTAGTTTCAGCCATTTTGAAACTGGTTTATGTGCACTGAGCTGCAAGGAATGCCTGCATAGGTATAATCCCCCCTTCTCCCCCGCTGCTGCACTGCTGAGGCATGATTTGCCCACCTCCGTCTGTCCCACAGTCTCAGATTCAGCCTCAGCCAACTACACTCATCATTAAAAGCTGTGATATGCTAGTTATGCTCTAGTAGGATAACTACTTTAGTAACTGGTTCACTAGAAGTGCCACATCTGTCCTGAATGGGCTCCTGAAAATCTTGCAAACTTTCATTAAGGTATTCAAAGTGGGTCATCTTGTAAGCCTACTGAGTGTGAAGGATAGAGTGTTTACTGTGCACAACCAGATTCCATCATGCACCTGTTTTACTGAACAAAGTCCAAAGTAAATAATTAAATTGTTAGCTATGAGGTGCAGTTCCTCAGAAGAATATTTCACGTAGGCATGGAATGATTGTATTTGGAACTGATCCTGACAGCACTCCCAAGTGAATTGCTTGCATTTGTGAATGGATGGATCTGGGTGAAAGGAAGTGTTGAATGTATGAAGTTTCATAATAGTTAGGTGTTATCTGTAAAGTCTCAGCTTCTAGAGGCAAGTGATGTTTCCCCATTTTTGTGGGGAAAAGATTAAAAATATGAGAAAAGTGCACCTTAAAGTTATAGTCAGAAGGCAAATAAAACAACCCTGAACTTATTTGGTCAAAAATCATTTAGAAAAATTTTCCCAATTGATTTGAGGAGGGTCTTGGCCATAATTTAATTGAGATTTGGGTCATTCATACCAGCACACATAGTAATAAGGTTTGTAGAAATAGAAGTTAAATAGGTAAATGGATATAATAGGAATCATCCCTTCAGCCAAAAATCTTATGCTTTTTTCCTTCTTTTTAATCAACTTTAAAAATTCCCTCTCGTGTATTTTTATAAAAACATTTTTATACACAGTAATATGTTATGCTTGTAGGTAAGTAGCATATTTTCATCCACGACCTTCTCTCTGGTGAGACATTTCTCCATTATGAGGAACAATTCATCAAATGCTTTTATTGCTGGAATGCTTATGAATTTTCTGTAATTAAACTCTTAAATAATGGATTTAAAAAAAATATCTGGTAGTGCAAAAAAATTCAAGTTCATAGAATTAAAGCAAAATAGGCCTGAAACAGACCTCAGAAGGGCATATCATCCACTGCTCTGCCTAAGGTAGGATCATTCCTTCTAAAACATCCCAGACAACGGTTATGCCTTATGTTCAAAGACTTACAGTGATGGAGATTCCACAACCTTTCTAAGTAATCTGTCCCAGTGTTTAACCACCATCATAATTAGAAAGTTCTTCCTAACATCCAGCCTGAACCTCTTGTTGGAATTATAAGCTGTTGCTTGTGTGTCCACAGTGGACACCTGTAATAGTTGATTGCCATCTGGTTTATTAAAAACCTTTTCGTATTCAAATCCCTCCTCAGTCTTCTCCAGACTAAATAGTCTCAGTTCTTCCAGGCTTTCCAAATAAGTCATTCTTTCTACACCTTTTAATCATTTTTGTTGCATTTCTGTGGACTGTTTCCAATTTATCTGCATCTGCATTGAAGTGCAGTGCTCCAAAATAGACCCAGTATTCCAGGTGAAACCTCTCCATTATTGAATAGTGGAAGAATTGCTTTCTCTAAGTTGCAGGTGACACTCCTGTGAATACAACCCATTATGCATAGTTTCTGCAAAACTAGCACACTAACTCGTAATCCGCTTACAGTCAACCAGAACCCCGAGGCCTTTTTCTGTAGTAATGCAGCCCAGACAGGCACTTCACAATTTATAATTGTTCATTTGATTGTTCCATCCTGAGTACATAGTTTTGTACTTATCCTTACCAACTTTCATTTGATGAATTTCAAATGTTCCCAATTTATCAAGGACATTTTGAATCCTCATCCTATCCTGTCCTGTCCTAATTCTGTCCTAAGTATGCACTTGGTTCCATTTCAAAGTTGTTAAATAGGGTAACAGCTTAGCAGATATGAGGCTAGGGTAGATTTCTGAAGGATCCCACTCAATAACAGATTTGTAAACAAGGGAAAACCCCTCATCTTATCTGTCAATTCATAATACTTAATTATAAAATAGAGAGACAGAGAGCCATTTGGAACAATAATTGAACAGTAAATTGGTTATGATTTAAGACCTTCAAATTAATTCAATCCTTTGTCATTTGAAATGTCATGTTTTCCTAGATGTAACTGGAGTTAAGTTGAGAGTACCTGAAACATTTAGTGGTCAAGCTGTATACAGTAGTAAACTACTACTACTATTACTACTACTAATAAAATAGTTTAACGAAAAATTGCCATTCTGTACAAGGCAAATGACTGGATTAATATTGTGTTTAGGTGGCTTCGTAAGAGGAGTGTTAAGAGTTTGGGGGATTTTGTTTTTAACTTCCATTGTTTGTTTTGTTATTAAGAATATTTACATTGAATGTCTGAATATAATATTAAGACGGAGGGGCAGGCCTCAGAGTTATTTCTTTAATGAATTGATCTTAAGACTGATGTTACTTTTGTTAATAACCATTTGGTATCTTTTTCTTTTCTTTTATAAATTTTTTAATACATACCAGGTTTCTTAACAGTTTGCTGTCTCCTACTTTGTAATATCCAAATCACAGAATCGTAGAAAATTAGGGTTGGAAGGGACATCTGGAGGTCATCTAGTCCAATCCCCTGTTCAACGCAGAACCATCTCAAACTATCTTATCTTAGCCAAGGCTTTGTCTGCTTGGGTCTTAAGAATCTCTGTGGATGGAGATTCTACAACCTCACCATGTTGCCTGTTCCAGTGCTTTACTGTCCTCCTAGTGAGTGTTTTCCCCTTATAGCTAACCTAAACTTTCCTTGCTGCAACTTGAGACTATCGTTCTTTGTTCTGTTATCTGCCCCCATAGAGAAGAGTCTGGCTCCATTCTCTTTCGAACCACCCTTCAGGTAGTTGAAGGTTACTATTATATACCACCCCCCCCCCCCCCCCCCCCCCCCCAGTCTTCTCTTCTCTAAAAAGAGACTAAATAAGCCTAGTTCCCTCAGCCTCTCCTCGTAAGTCATGTTCCCCCTCACCATTTTTGTTGCCCTCTGCTGGACTCTCCCCAATTTGTCCACATCCTTTCTGTAGCGGGGGGCCCATAACTGGACACATTACTCCAGATGTGGCTTCAGCAATCTAAAATAGAATGGAAGAATCACTCTAATCTGTCTGCTGGCAGTGCTCCTACTAATGCAGCCCAGTATGCTGCTAGCCTTCTTCGCAACTACGGCACACCATTAGCTCATACACAACAAAGGCATGAATATTGGGAATGGTACTGCGACGGGTGCAAAACAATTCTGGTTAGTGTTTTGTTCATTATCTATTACAGGGTTACTCTGCCCCCAACCCATGGACCACATTCAGGCCCTGGTACCATGTAATTTGGTCAGCGGGGTGCCCTATGGATCCATGAGCCATGGCCCTGCATGCTAGATTTGGTGCACAGGGTAGCATGAGGCCTGATCCTGATGTGCAGGGTTTGCACAGGGTACCTAGATCCCAATCCCAGGTGGATGAGGGCACCATGGGGACCTGGGGCCCAGTTTGGCCTGTGGACCAGCTCTATGCCATTCATCTGGTCCACAGAGTCAAAACCATGAGCACCATTAACCTATAATAGTTAAGACCGGAACCATTGATCGCTCAGGCTTAAGTTCCCTGTCTGTAAAAATTACCTTTGAAATCAGTAGATGACTGCTACTCAAGCAAAGATACAAATCCAATTTATGTGGGAGAGATCCTGAATGCCTACTTCCTTGTTTTATTAAGGAATTAGATTTGCTATCTAGACAGAAAAAATCTGGAGAAAAATAAATTGTAATGTTCAGTTACCAGGAGATTAAGCAGAGGAGCACAATTAAACGCTAAAGTTTGTCAAAATGAAATAAATATATCTAACACATACCAAACAGATGTTTTCCAATGTTGAGAAGTGTATATAATCAGTAAATGAAGTGGGATGAACACTTATCACAGAATTTAGGATGGCAGATGAAAACTATTTATCCATCACAGTCACTCTCTGCCATTGTATAGTTCTTCTCTTAAATGAGAAATTTGTAAAACTTCCATCAGCTTACCTAGTAAATGGTTTAAAGGATGGAATTAGGCAGCCTAATAATTAGTAGTATTAGGAAAAATCATTTTCAAACATCTAAATAACTTTTTTTCCTCTTCACCTGGGTTTCATCCTATTTGTAATAGGTATATTTTGCATCACCTTAAACAATTTCTCACTGTCTCAAGTGTCTGTCTTCGGATACATTCCTAATTATTTTTTTTATGGACCCACCCTATTGTGCTTACTCAAACCAGGATCTGTTAATTTCTGGTTTCTGCCCTTCTTACTCCATTGAATGCTATCAGTTACACCCTTGTTGAGGACAAAATTATTGTTGCTGCTCTGTGCTACAAGTCTGTCCTGTCCTTCCCCAGAAACTGCTTTGCTGCTACAGTACAGTACCTTGGGCTGAGGGCAGTGTAATATTTTTTTTTTACAAGTAAAGGACATATTTTTGACATTGTGAAGAAGGGGAGGCAACCAAGTAATTTAAACACCACATATAATGTTTTGTTTGCAAAGGTTAAACCAAGTTAATCTGTATCTAGACTACATGTTTCATAAAGGTTTGCAAACACACATGGGGTAGACCCGTTGGCTCCTGCAGTCTTGTTTGTCATTGGTATTGAGAATGTGTGTGAATTTACTGTGGTCTCTTGAGCAATGCACTGTGATGCTAACCAGGGTTTTTTGTATTTTAGTTTTCCAAGAATACAGTAG
>NW_005842487.1:187032-208642 GCF_000455745.1 Alligator sinensis | reverse complement strand
GGTTATGCAGTAGGTTATGACTGGGGGCAGGGAGAACGAAACAACAACAAAAAACTAAAAATACCCATGAGAAGTTATGATGAAGATTTTGGATGTTCATCATATGGGGGGATTAATATTATTATGATTATTATTGTATTATTATTGTTATTTCTGTGTTGCTCTTCTCTGTGCTGAGACCAATTAAAAGCCAGTTCTTTCTTTATTTATATAAATATTTTTAAATGTGATTTTTTGCCTGACTGACGCTGCAGTAGTCATAATACGCAGTGGTTGCAGTTCTTAAGAACTATGTATGTGAAATTTCACGAAAGTCTTGTGAAATTTGTTACTTGTAGCAGAAGGCAATAACTTACAAAGGTGATTTGCTGTGTAAAGTCCCCACCCTCAAACAGGTGTAGCAGTCCAAGTATCAGTCTCTACTTCCTTGTTGCTATGAAACTTGGAGGACGCTACCATTTAATTCTGAATACCAGGGGAGAAGAGAGCTTTTATTTTTCCAAAGTGAATTAATTTTTCGTAAAAGAAAAAAAAGCTTTCAGCATACTAAGCCTTGTTTATTCAAAATGTGCAAATGGAGCTGTTAAGTAAATATAACTTTTTAAGTTATATCAGGAGCAATATAATATATTTTCAGAAATTAGGATAGAGATGCTCCTCCCCTCCATTTCTTCTGTATGTTACAAAGCTGTTGTGCTAATGACATGTACACAAATTATCACCTAGTAGTCTTAGTTGAAGTATGCTGGCTGACAAGGGTGATGGTACCTGCTCTGTAGGGACTTTACTTGGGTTGTTATCTCTCCAATGGGATGGCTTGCTGTCTCCTTGGGGACTGAGGCGCGGGACAATTTCTGCCTTGGGATAACTTTAGCAATGTCATTAAATGAATTGGTAAATGAAGAGGAGATCTATGAATGTGACTGTAAGAATGAATATGAGAGAACACGCAGGTTTAACTATGAAAACCTTGATATCTTGGAAGAAGGTACTTAAAAATTTAAAGAGACTAAATATTTAATGCTAACATTATATAACCTGATGTAGTTAAAGTAAGCTAAATAGTTTGTGTGGTTTTACATTTTGGGCTTTATTTGCTTTGATCAGCTCCTGAATATTGTAGAGAAACTGCACTATTAGTCTGAGTAAGATGGTCTTCAATTTGTATGCGTCTTTTTGGAAGTAAATATAGCCAACCTTTGTAGCCTAAGTCAGTAGTAATTAGTTAATAGTAAATGGACTTTGGAAAGTTCTTTTTTCTTATCATTGTTCTCATGGAAATGCAAAGATATGCATCTATGTGTAAAGTTATGCGGGGTTTCTGACATGGAGCAGAAGTTTTTCCATTTTAGTTAATTGCAGTGGGTTACTTCAATAGAGTGAATGAAAGAACAAAGCTAGAACCTTCATACTTAATAAAGGACATGGACAAAAATACTTATAATGAACTCAGATCTCAAGAGCGTCTGATCATAACATCAGACAAAGGTATCCCTCTCCTATTGCAGTTGGTGTTAATGCTGTCAGGTTGGATTTTTGGTATGGATTTCTCAGCCATTGTAAAGATAGTATATTGGGGCTGTAGAACAGAGGAGGAAGACAGTTAGTTAGTATCCCTTTAGCTGGAGGAATCTCTTGAATGACCATTAAGTGTTTGCCTTGTGTGCCTGATACTCTAAGGTAAAATGTACAGTTGGTATCATCTTGCATGTCACAGATATTCCCTCTGAAGCAACAGGGGTGTTAAGGAATGCTGGTCCCTTGAAAAACCCTATCAAAACATAATGTTGTTTAGAGACTGTGGAGGAAGTTAGGAGTGGAGAAGACCGAATTAATAGATGGGGGGTGGTTCTTGGGCAGAAGGCTGTTAATGTGGTTGGCCTCAAAGATGGTCTAAAAAGCAGAGCATCCATGTCAAACTCTAGGTGATCTTAAAAGATTTTTTAAAATGGGGTTAGTGTTTGAATTCTTTAAGTGTAAGTGTGCTTAATTTGTTGATTTTTCAAATGGGTGGGTTTTTTTGTTTTTTGTTTAGAATAAAGTGTGTGCTGCTTGTGTGTTTAATAATGTTCTTTCTTACCTGACTTTCTCTGCTATGGGGCTGAAAGAGAAGCTTAAGATGCCCATTTGTGCATGCATGTATTTCCTTCAAAAATATTTTTTAAAAAGGTAAAAACAATTAAAAGCATGCACCTATGTAGTTACGGTATCTGACTCGTACAGTGGACCAAACTGAACCCTCACCACTCCAGTATGATTGGGCCATTCTGGGAGCTGTCTGAAGATCTTATAGATATTTAAAAAAAATAAGAAAGAAAAGAAACTCTGATCTAAGATTTGTAGTCAGGTCTATAGATATAAATACATTAAATTGTCACTGTATCTGTACAGCATAAAAACAACAAATTCTTGTAAGAGTGCAGTGATTGAGCAAGGAAGCAAGAGGAGAGCTGATGGAGACTTAAGCACTAAATACCATGAGGAAAAGTACAAACATCCAAAATATTTCTTGTAAGCTAGAAAGAGGAGAATCGGACTGGTAGCATATAATGTCATAGGCAATTTGTTATCTTCTTTAAATTTCTTTTAAAATAGTAAGAAAAACGAGGGAGAGGAAGAAGAGAATGGGTGTTCAACCAAAGAGTTTTTGCAATTTCTATTGCACACCTGAGTGCGACTGCATGAACACTTTGCCAATGCTTCTATTAGACTATAAGGATCATTTTGGCACTGTGAGTGGTATAGGTCATGCGGCAGCCTCTAGATGTGATCAGTTGATTTACTGCTTTCTGGTCTCCTCCATAAAGACAAAAATATAAAAGGCAGTTTTCTGTGTTTTGTCTTGCGTACTAAGCAATTTGTTGTGTGTACCTCTAAACCAGTGGTGCTCAACATTTTGGCTCCGCAGGCCAAATGAATGGCATGGAGTTGGTCTGCAGTATAGACTGGCCCCACACATCTGGATCATGCCAATGTGGCCTGAGCTGGCTCCTACATACTGGGGTCAGACCCCATGTTGGCCTCTTGTACTAGGATTGGACCCCAGATCTCTGCGCTGCCCTGCTATGCCAGGATTGGACCTTGTATCTTCCCTGTATCCCAGGATCAGACCCTTGCCTGGCCCTGCACACTGGGATCAGGCCCTGGGATCTTGTGCCACCCCTGCTCAGGCCTGCATGCCAGGATCAGGCACCACGCATCAAATTTAGCTCTCAGAGCCACAGCCTGCAGGGCTCCCTACGGACCTGTGGACCAGAGTTGAGCACCCTTACTTTAAACACATTCAGCAAAGTGTGGGTATTGTAAAGTAGTGGTCAATATGTTGACTTTGGTTTTATCAGGAAAATGAGAAGGTTTCAGAATGCTGTAGTGATTTTGTGTGCTGATTGATGGAATTTTGTATAGCGATCACTGTGTTTAGAGACTGTTCCACTTTTAGAAAATTGATTACTATCATAAAGGCAGTTTCTAAACTTTATACTTGATACTGGGGTTGTCAGATCTGGCTGCAACTAAAAATGAAATGTCTTGGATCCTTCTTTTGAAAAGCAGAAACAAACTTCAAAACTTTTTTTTTTTCAATACCACTTTTCTCTTCAAGAAAAGATTAATTTCTGAGCGCCAAGTATAGCCTAATATTTTGACAGAGGCATATTAATATCACAACTGCATGCAGAAACCTCTATCATAATCCTGTCTGCGTTGTATTATTCACTGAGCAAATAGATGTTACGATTTGGCTCAATTTTTTAAAATGATTGATTACTTTTTGGTGCCACAGTGTTTTTAGGGCTTAACTCTGACTTCTAGAAAATGTTAAATACCCATTTACTAAACATTCAGCTTCCTTATGTTGTTTAAGATTGGATCCTAAACATTCAGGCTGAGAATATCTATGCTGGGTTTTGACAACAATGGCTTCTGTTCCTGTCTCAAAGAGCTGACTACCTAAGAAGGGAAGTGAAATATGTAAGAGAGGGATTTCATGTACACTTGCAGTTAAAAATTCTTGAGAATGTAAGGAAATCATCTGGAAATCATCTCATCTACACTGAAATCATTTTTTTTTTTTTTTTTTTTTAATTATTTCTTAAATGTATTGCAGCACAGACATCTCTTGATGAGAAACTGGAAGAAGCTTAGCAGCCTTTGAATACTTTTATAGAGGGCCTTGCATAAGGGCCAGTGTGGTCATGAGAGAAGTCTAATTGCACCATTGTGGTTTGACTTGCTTTAAATGCCGTGAGGGACATACATTGTTCACGTGTAGGTCTGACTTAAGAATCTCACTGATCTGTAGGTCTGGATGAAAAGATCATTTTAAGGTAACTGTCAGAACTGGCAATTTCCTAAATTGAACTCTGTTAAACAGTTTTCTGTTGCCAAGATCTTCAGAACGACAATGGAACCTTGAGCTCCAAATGCAGGAAAAAAACAAATTTAAGTGAAGTGGTACCATCTTTTGTTCTTACTACTTAATCTAGGGTTGGCAAAATACGACCCGCAGGCTGGATTTGGACTGCCAAGAGATTTTGATCAGCTTGGGGCACATCCCTCAGCCCTGCCCAGCCCAGGCAGCCTGAGCTGTGGCATGCATGGCCAGTCCTGCTGCCCTGGGTGCACAGCCGAGCTGGGGCAGTGCA
Organism: Alligator sinensis; assembly: GCF_000455745.1. Lineage (NCBI taxonomy): Eukaryota > Metazoa > Chordata > Crocodylia > Alligatoridae > Alligator > Alligator sinensis. Next base: position 203,999 of record NW_005842487.1, on the reverse strand, counting down.
GTGGCTGAACTTGTTTCCTGGCAGCCCCCACAGTGGCAGCTCCTTCCAGCTGCCCCTGCCAGTCTCTGCTGCTGGACTAGCCCTGTTGCCAGAGGAGCCCAGCCTATCCTCCCCACACCCACTGTTAGGGGTGCTGGATGGAGCAGGCGGGTGTGGTCTCTATGGAGATGAGCCCGATCAGGGTGTGCTCAGCTGGATGGATGGGATGGGATGGGGCTTCAGGCAGGCAGGAAGTGATGCCCAGGGGTGGGATGCCACTCCATGCCCGTCTGCAGCCTGATCCCATCCTCCTGGCCGTGGGTCCTGGCTGGTCTCTGTGAAGACCCCGGCATCACTGGGCAGTGACAGCACAGGGCGAGGGCCTGGGGCAGAGCTTCAATCCACTCCCTGCACGTCCCTGCCTGCAGAACCAGAGCCCATCGCAGGGAGATGCAGGGAGCAGACAGTGGCCCCAGTCCCACACTGTCACTGCCCTGCAATCCCGATCCTGGCCCTGGCCCCACCTACCCCCTCCTGCTCCCAAATGCTGCTCCTCATCTGCCTGGGGCCCCATCCCTTCTGCCTAGCCACTTAAGGAGTTTTGGTGAGCTGTTGTGGGTTGGTTGGGGGTGAGGGAGCTGATCTGGCCCACAACAGCTCACTCAAACTCTCTAAGGTGGCCCTTGGGCCCAAATAATTGTCCTTTCCTGTGTTAATCCTATTCTTGTGCTGCCAAATTAGTTCAGGCTTCTGACCATGACACTGATGGGAATAAATAGGAGGGGTTTTCTGGGTGTTTTTCTTTGTCAAGTTCTAGTACACTAAATGTACCAAATGAAAACTCTTAAGAGTATACACCCTTTGCTTCAGAGAAGCTCTTGAAAATGGCTACTATCACAAGCCTTGGCATATTCACTTTCCCTGCACTTACTGTTTCTCAAATTTGTTGTCCATTTGAGAATAAGTAATGCATCTAATTAAAGCTGTGCTCTATTTGAGACTTTGGTATCAGGACCTAGATGGTCAAATACTCACTAAGAGACCTTGCTAGCAAACTCCTTTTTTTTTTTTAATTGCAGATTAGCTGGAAAAATTAATCTATAAATGTCAAAGAAAAATACAATTGCTTCTTAATATTAAGATTAATTTGCAATCTTTACAGTTAAACTAACAGCAGACAGGAATGTGACTTATATCTGTGTTAGTGTTTCCGGTAGAGTTCATTATTACTAGTGAAAAAAATAGCTATTGTATCTGTTTGCTGGCTGAGCACAAGGTACCATTTTACTATGTTCCTTCTAATCTCTTCTTAGCATTTGCCTATGCTGTAAATTGACAGTGGCTAGGCAGTTGGTATGTTGTGATCACAGTTTTTATACTTGATCATCACAGATCCAGGTTTTCCATTTCCCACAGAAAAAAGGTGGGGGGAGGGGGAAAACCTGGATTCCCTCTTTTACCCAAGAAAAATGTGGAGTTTCATTTTAACGGAGAAACACAGATTTTGCAGTTTTGCGAGGAGCTCTCTGCAGGCTGGCAGAGTTCCAGCCTGCAAGGGGTTGGGGGTTGATGGGGAGGGTTGAAAGGGCAGTCAAGCAGGGGGCACCATGTGCATGTATATGCACGTGGCCACCAGGCAGCCAGGCTGGAGAGCAGCTCCCACAGGCAAGTCTGGTGGAGGAGGGGATTGAGGCCCCCCTAGGAAGACAGGGAGTGAGTTGGGGAGGACTGGGGCTGTGTGCACAGCTGCAGGGCCCCAGCAGGGAGTGGGACAGGGCCACGGGTGGTTTGTCTGGGGTGAGGGGGGGCTGGCTTCCTGCCACTGTGCTGACTCCCAGGGGGGTCGGGGGGAACCCATGCCCCCCAGATCTATGTGTGGGTTGGGTGCCCTCCCCTAGGGCCTCCACAGCCCACCAGGTGGGACCTAGAACAACAGGGCAGAGCAGGGCCGGGTGGGGAAGCTGCTTGCTGCTGTGAGCTCCATGCTGCCCTGACGAGGTGTTCCCAGCCTGCCCCGCAGCAGTGAGGGTGGCAGTGTGGAGTTGTGTCCCTTGCTGCTGCGGGGCAGGCAGGGGGCTCATTGCCAGGGCAGCGCAGAGCTTGTAGCAGCAAGGAGCTTCTCCACCCGGCCCCACTCTGCCCTGCTGCACTGGGTCCCACCGGCTGGGCTGCAGAGGCTCCAGAGGAGGGCAGCAGGGTGAGGAGCCCAGAGCCCATGGCAGGCAGCCCATCCCCACCCTGCATACACATCTAGGTGGTATGTGCCTCCCTATCCCCCAGGGAGTGCACACAGCAACAAGAAACCAGTTCCACCCCCTGCCTGAGCCTGCAGAAGGCAGCCCACACCTGCTCCCCCCACAGGCTCCGCTTCGGCCGTGCTGCCCACGATGGGGGAGAGCCAGGCTCTGGGCTCCGCTCTGCCATGGCAGCCAGAGCTCAGGTACTGCTGTGGGGGGCAGGAGACTGCAGACCTGGGTCCCTGGCTTTGTAGCCCTGGCAGCTGGGGCCCCCTCCAGCAGGGCTGGAGGAGGCTGGGGGCTGTAGGTGTAGTGCGGGGTACCAGCAGGCCTGGCGGTGGGGTGTGGCTTGGGAGTGAAGGGCCTGGAGCTGTCTCTCTTGAGCTAAGGAGGCAGGGGCGACTTTGATTTTTCATGATAAAAAACCCAGAATCAAATGCCAAAATTTATAGGTATTTAGATTTTATTTTATTATAGTGATTGAGGCACTGCTAGGCCTTTAAATTCCTTTAAAATTGTAAATATGTCAATAAAACATTGTGTTCAATTGATACATACATACATACATACATATATACATGCATACATATATATAATAGCATTTCATGTTAATCATGGATTTGGGGGGGTTTAATTAGAGAATTTGTAATTTTTTCTCAGAGAAAACCAAGATCCCTGCTGGTTTATAATAGTTTCTTTGCCACTTAGTGATATTCCCATTCATTTTGTTTTGCTGCACCTATTGTCTCTGGTACCTCAGGAGTGAGAGGAAAGAGGCTGCAGGAACTAGGGAGCATGTAGTCTTGCGTGCTTTTATTGGTTTTTATTGGCTTGTAACAATGTGCACAAAAATGCATGCCTAAAGCTCAGAGTTCCCATAACAATACGTTTAAAATACAGTATACAGATTTGTGCAGTCATTCCCCCAAAACACTGCCTGTGTAGCAACAAAATTGATGTGTCGGCCCCAGGCCAGCTGGACTCACCAGGCTTCCTTCTCCTGAAAAGTCTGGGAATAGGAAATACGACCATTTAAAGCTGAGCTGTTTTGGATCAAAATGGAGGATGTCAGTTTATTCCAAAGAGGATCAATGACTTCAGTTGTGAGGGCAATATCTGTGGCAAAGCTTGAAAAATTCCTCACTCGCTTGTCTGAAGACATCAGGAAGTCTTTTTTTATTTTGGCTAGTATGGGAATATAAACCATCTATAGCTATATAATTTAGGCTTCAATTTTAAATAATGTTTCTATCATTTTAAGGTTTCATAAATAACCTTCCAAGAATGAAACTCATGTAGATTAGTACAGTGTTGCATTTTTGTCTATTTCATGCCTTTTGCTGCTTATCCTTTGCTGAACAGTAGCAAAGTGTAAGACATACAATCAGTCAGTTTTAATCTCTTTGGAGAATGTCATGTGTGGCACTAAAGTGCTCAGGCAATCACGTTTATGCTTTGAGATGTCTTGGAGCAGCTACAAAAACTAGCTACAGCTATTTGTGAAGGAAGATTGCTCAAATACAGAGGGTGGGGGAGAAATAGACTCGCAAAGAGCAGTAGCTCCCAAACCTTTTGGACCAACAGAGCACTGTCAGTCCTCAGTTTTTACAGACCACCTGTTATCAAATGTTTCATAAAAAAGTGTGAGGGTATGGTACGATCTGTGGATCACTTTTAATAGCCTCGTGCATGAGTCTCGAAACCAGTAGCGTAGATCAGGGCCATCAAACTCATTTGGTCCCATGAGCTGGGTCCAGACTACCCACAATTGGCTCTGGAACCGAGAGCATTAGTGCAGACGTTGCTCGGCTCCCCTTTTTATGTTACAGGGTTTAGGTGAGGGCTTGGTCCTGCCCACAGGCTGTAAGTTTGATATTTACAGTGCCCTTGCCCCTAATTTGCCTGTAGCAAGTTGGGGTGTTTTGACATTTGTGGGCATTGTGCCTAGTAGTTGTACAAGCGAGTTGTTCATGCAGTTGGGATGACCCACTTCTGTAGGCTGGATTCAGCCCTCAGGGCTCAACACCCAGCATCTTCTGGAATCATGTTGGTACAGTGGCATTGACTCCATGGGTTCCAGAGCCACTGTGCCCTGGCACTGACCAGGCAAGAATTAGTTTGATAAAAGACACTTGAGAAATCCAAGGAGATCCATCATGTGAGCCTTGGCATCTTTCATCCATGCAGCTGCTGGAACTGCTATATTGTAGTTTGTGCGCTGGGCTCTGATGGATGACCTACCTCTTTGGGCTGGGTCCTGCCCACAGGCTGTATGTTTGATACATCTGGCACAGGCGATCTTTCCTTGCAGCAGTCGAAGGCTCCAGGTGATGGATCTCCTTGGATCTCTCGAGTGTGTTTTACCAAAACTACTACTTGTCCTTGCAATGATAGGACATTGGTATTGTCCTTGTCCCCTGCTTTACCTGTTACAAATTAGGTAATTGTATAAGAGGGTTGTTCATACCATGTTAAGAAAAGGTTGGAGAAAAGCTGTAGAGTTTGGATAGGGATGATCCTGCCTTGGGCAGGAGTTGAACTTAATGGGGCCCATTCCAGGCCTACTTTTCTTTGAAGGTCATGAACTAGAAAGATCCTTTATACTTCCAGCAGTATAGGTGGTGGTCATATTTACCAGACACCCATTAGTCAGAAGCACAAAGATGAATAACACTATTGTCATAAAATTGTTGTATTGTGGCACTACATAAAGGTGGTCTTTTAAAGACTGCAAGATGACATGTTACCTGTCCCATAGAGTTTACATCCTAATTCAAGAGGTATATGAGTATATAGCTCTCAGTCCATTTTGCAGCACCTGGAAGTCTGACTGATGTCCTCAGGAGAAAGGAGCTCTTTTTATGTATTTAATTTTTATCTAGCTAATAGACATTTAGTAATTTTTTTCATTGCTTGCCAGATTTTGCTTTAGATGAAAGGTTTTGGTTATAAACAACGTAGTATGTCCTTCCTTTCTTTGACTCTTGCAGGCTTAAGAAAAATAATGCCTCAGATACTTCACTTCACCTTGAAAGTGAGATCAGATCCTTGCTGCACTCTTACTGCTTCCTACTGTCTTGTTCCTTGTTCAGATCCTGGCTTCATGGGTAATTTTACCATGCATTACACCTGTGTACTGATTCTTTCCTACCTCCTTCCTCTTCTCCCCTCTCCCCCTCAAAAAAATGAAAAGAAAAAAAAGCATTTGGTCTGTGCTTTTAAAGACCTAGGCAATGGAAGAAATTTGGAATCTGTATCAAATGTATTGTACATATAAAGTATTTTATGGATGTAGCTCAAAAATCACACTTAAAGCAGAATCCTATGTCCCAATTAATATTTATGTGTATTTGGACTGAATACTTGTTAAAAGAAGTTCTCTCTGTTCATAAATTTACATTTTTCTCTGATCATGAAATGTCAAGTATGCAACTCAGCTTGGAAAGCAATTGTGAAAAATTGCTATATAATTTGTGGAACTCTGTGACGCTTATTTCTCTCACATGACAGTAACTGCTCAATTACCTGACATTACTGTGAACATAAACACTGGGTTCTGAAATGTATTTTGTCTAAGGGGATGAAGGGGGAGGGTAGGTGCACATGTGCCTGCGTGGATGTCACTCCCTTGAGCAAAAATACTGCTGATTTACAAACATGGAAAAAAAGAGGTCAGTAATTCTGCACTGTGAGTTTTATATTACAGTGCATTGTCCTTCATTTGCCCTTACTTTATCTTTACACTAGTGTTCCTAGGCTCATGTTCATCAGGAACATGAGAACGTCAGAGACGATACATCATAAATCATATGCCATTCATTAGGGAAATATATATTTTATTTGGCATTCTTCATGGGCAAGAGCATAAAATGTTTGCGCAGGAGACGTTCACATAATCATAGTACAGTAGCATGTCCTTCTAGTTCGCCACAATTTTTGGTTAGCTGAGTATTGTCAACAGTCCATTTTTGACTTCCTAATATTTTTGCACCTTACCAGTGAAGAATTTTTGTGTTTTTCTGTTTGTTTCTTAGCTTGTGGATTCTCTCCCTCTCTGTCTCCCTCTCTCTCCAACCCCTCCAAATCTTTTCCTTGAGTGGAGCAGGGAGAGGAGGCAGCCATCTAAGTCTCTTCTTTTTGTCCCATCAGCTTTCACCCCTTTCAGTTGCATTATACCGTGAAACATTGGAAAGTGGGTTTGTAGGTAGTTTAAGAACACGTAAATGAACATGAATATAATGTGGTATATTTAAGCCTCCATTTTATTTTGGAAACATCATGCTGAAGGTGTCACAGTGGTGCGGAGTCATTGGTGGTTGCTCATTTCCAGTGAGATGCATAAAATCATTGGGTACCAGGTTTATTATTGTTTGTTGCTCTTGGTATGTATTATAGTGTGTTTTCAAGAGTTTACTGGTTTGTTGTCATTGTCAAGGCTTAATTTTATATAAATTCAAAGGGAAAGTTGGACTTCGACTACCCCATAACTATTTATAGTACGATCATTACCACCCCCCACACAGATAAGTTTATTGAAAATAAAACGTTTGTACCTTTCAAATGCAAAACACTTTTAGCTATTATTTGGTTTGGCATTAATTTGTAAATACCTGAACATGCTGATACCATGCTGTTAAACATTATATAGCAAGTTCTGAAGAAATAGTTGAGTGAGCAGCCTCACGTACCAGCCTTATCAGCCTTCCTTCCAATCAAACAACCTTACTTGCACTGTGGGAGCCACCATGCTTTTATCTAGTTGTTTGGGTTTTAAGATTGTAGATCGCCCATCACTAGGGTGGTGCCAAGTTGCTATAGTCACAATCAGTGGACCTGACACAACTCTTGGCATTAATTTAAAAATGAGTTTGCTAGTGACAGTCCCAAACATTGCATTACTGTTGAGGGAATGTTGTAACCAAAGGAACTGTGTAGTGACAGTAGGTTTGGAAAATAAAATGCCTGTCTGTGGCCGTATTTATAGTAAGCATTTTTAGATGTTGATTTGTGCATCGATTGTATAGAAGTTTGTTTTTATAGTCCCTCTGAACTTTTGCCTGCAGGCCTTCTGAGATCAGAGTCAATGCAAATCTGTTTCTTCCTGTTTAGTTTCTATGAAAAGATTCTCTATGTAATGATTACCCCAGTTATCTGCTGTTCTGGCTCCCATTGTCTGTTAGTTATAAAAATCTATTTTAGTGTTGATTAGCTAAAACTAAACCATACAGCTGTGGTTTGCAAATACCTTTTGTACTTGTTTATGTGATGATACTTTCATTCTGTGCTCCTTTTAGAACTCTTTTGTACTTGTGTCTTTGGCGTCTAAAGTTTTCACTGTAACGTTTTAGGTTGTCCTTCCCAAGTTCTTGACTAAATTTAGAGCAGTGTGACTTAAAGTCCCTGATCCATCAAGTTAGTTCACTAAGTGCAGGATTTGGCCCTAAAAGCACAATATAAAAAGTAAAGAAATGGACACCTTCTATTTCTTTCTCACTGTTGATGTTAACAAGATAGTGTTTATCATCTGTGATCTGTAAGCTAAATATCTCTTCTTTGACAAAGGTCAGTAGGGGGTTCATTAACCGTCAGTACTAAATTAGTATTTTGGTAGATAAAAAATATGTTGATCATTTTTTGTTGTGGTGTATTCCTTCAGTGTTTCAGGTTGGTAAGGGATTTGAGTGCCTAACTGTTAGTACTTCTGTTCACTGGTCTAACTGTTGTATCTCAGCTAAGCTGTGGTGTTAGCTTTAGTTTCTTAATACAGGCTTTTTAATGTAATTTGGACTATTTTTTCACTGAAAAAGCACCTTAAGATTCTTTCACCCAAACTCTACATCAGCTTTATCTTTGACAGTTTCAATTACTTTCAGTCTAAAGAAATTTACTTATAGCAGTCCCCTATCCAGAAATCAATGCAATCAACTTATCTGACTCTACTACCTATTCCCCTTTTCCAGAAGGGTGTAGTTAAAGAATAAAAATACCAGTGGTGGCAAAAGGGGTGCATAAGACTGAGGCAGGAAGTGGTGCTGGGTGGGTGCAGAGCCATAGCCAGGCATTCAACATGGTGCATGTCCTGTGCAGATCATCCCCATGCCCCCCGTGTGCTAATTCCTTCCAGTTTGAGTTGGAGTCTCCCATAAAATAGCACCCAGTGCCAGGGCACCACTGACACCACCTTTGCCATGGTACTGTGTGGTTGTCTCCCTCCTCCTCCCAACTCATACATACACACTCCTTTTTCCTATACATTGGAAATACCAATAGTTTTGGTTTTTTTTCTATTAAGCAGCCATAGTGACCCTGGTTCAAAGGAAAATTCTACAGACAGACTTAACTTTCCTAAATTATGCATCAGGGTGATGATAATGATTTTGTTAACTTAAACAGAACCTGGCTTTCAATTACTTAAGCTTTTATTAGTAGTATTATTAATAACTAATGTTTTTTGTGAAACGTCCTTGCTATTACGTGCATTATGAGGTGTATCCAATTTAGGTCATTCAGAATCAAGATTGCATGTACTTTGTGTAAATGCTATGGAGATTTGGTGGTAGAGCCCAACTTTGCCAATCTTCTGTTCTGATAGGACTAACCTGGGCAAGAAAATGAGAGAAGGTTCAATGTAAGAGTGCCATTAGAGCACCTTATGTAGGTTGCATATGCATTTTTTTTCCCCTTTTCTAAATTCAAATGGTTGTACAAGTCCATTTTTTGGTTAACTGCATTGATTGTCTAAATGATTTGAAAAGTAATAAGGTTTACTATGGCTCTTTTTTTCTTCTTCACTCCATGTTTTCCATTCTACCTGTGAAATTCATCATACCTCATTTTTAAAAATTCTTTCAATGTGCATTGAATCAAAAGTAAATGTCAATATTATGCTCTAAATTTCTCCAGTATAAACTACTTTAAAATTTCAAAGTTGAGATTATTCAGAGGGCCCTAATAATTTTAAGAACCTAATACCTCCAGGACTTTAAAAAAGTGAATAAGCTTTTTTTGTGTATGTTTTTACAAAAGTCTGATTTACTTTTTGTTTGTTCATTGTAATCTTCTTAGTTTATTTAAGAATATTAACTTTCTTTTTACTGGTTTCAGCTTTAGGGAAAACTTCTTTAAAATGTAAACTTTTCTCTTTTGTATATATTTTCTTGATTTTGTTTGTTTGCTTGTATTGAACTGAAATTGCCAGCATAACAGATGTTTACCTTGTGTTTTCCTACAGTTTTATGTGCTGAAAGAGTGGGCCAGATGACTAAAACATACAATGACATAGATGCTGTTACACGTCTTCTTGAAGAGGCAAGTGTTTCTTTACCTGGCAGTTCCCATTCTGAGAGAGAAGTACTAAGGAGTCATCCTGTAACATGTAAACATAGAATATTTATGTTTTTCCAACTTTGCTAGTCAGGGTGAAGGAAATAGTTTAATTGTACATCTACATGTCATTTGTAAGGGAAATTTTTTGTTAACAAAAGGTGCTCAGTTTATTTATATTAGCTGTACAGATTCATTGCTTATGTGTTTGCACAAGGCTAAAGCAAATCTACTTGACTCTTACCAAAATGCAATTAGTGACATAAATGTGATTACACTGAAAGTTGGGTAGGGAAGAATGAAGTTTATATGCAGGCATATTATATTTTTAAAAATGGATAGTATTATAGTTTTTCTTTCAAATCAGGAGTATGCTAAGCTCCCAAGTCATTTTTAGTTTACTTTTATTTGTATCTGAGTGGTTATAACCTTCAAAAAAGCATATAGCCACTGAGTCAATGTATTCTTCTCATCCTGTCTCCCCAGGCTTTTTTCTTCTTTACATTCTGGTGCCTTTATTTTTAAAAATATTCTAACACATTAGCTTTAAATAGTTTATGATGGGTTACAGTTCTCAAGAACTGTGAGAGAGAAAAATGAACTACAGGATAGTATTTAAACATACTAAATGTCCTAATAAAATTGACCAAAGAGAGCTAATTTTAAAGAAAAGTAAGTAAGTAATATATTTTCTCAGATCACATCTGCAAGGCATTGTTGAGATAAAGAATAACAGTGTATTCTTATTTATAAACCTTGGAGGTTTATAAATAATGTTGCATACTATGAAGCTTTGAGTATAAGGACACAGCCACCATTTTATGCAGTGCTAGCCTGAGTATGTGAATTGGTAGAAAGGGTGAAGCATGGGCCTTAATGTATCTGGTTGACGGACAGAGGCCTTTGTGCTTAGTTGCATCTTTTTAAAGCAGTTTCCCCATGTATGTCCATATTAAGGCTCTGATAAAGCCCTTGAATATCAACTATCTGTTGATTACTGTTCTAATCTCTCCTATACTGTGTCTTCATGCTTCTTTCTGCTGATTTATTTTGCTTGCATTTGTTGGCCTGATTTTGTCAGCAGAGATGCTGTATCTGGAAACTTACAACTATATTCTTGCTTCCTTTTATATGATAATTTCTGATAGTCTCTCATAGCTTCAAAGGCAGGAGTAATTTGTTTTCTTTATTTAGGAACTGGGCCAATCCAGAATTATTTCTAGCCAGGCTGGTTATTGAAAAGTGGAGATGTCTTCCCCACCACTTTTTTATTAGGGGCAGGTTTGAGTAATCTGGATTTGCCCACACCTGTCTCTTCCTAGAGTCCACACAGCCTGATTTTGTGTTGATATCACAAGCAAGGTTCTGGGAACAGTGTCGGGGAATGGCCTGAGCCAGCTTTTTAAAGCATAGTGTGCTTTCCCCTTCGAGAAGAAATTTTCTGTGAGCCATATGTAGAGAACTGATGCACTAATATTTCTCAGTATGGGGAATATTTATCACTATGATGTTTATCAGGCCAAAATTCTGTATCCAGTCTCTCTTGTGTGTATGGATGTGATTATGCAGTCCCTCTCCTGTGATGAAGAAAGTATCCATCAGAATAGGTCATAGGATCCTATGCTGCTGTTCCCACGTACAGCAGTTGAGGGTGGCACCTTTCCTGCCATTATGCACATTAATGATATTTAGATTGGGGGGGGGGGGGGGGGGGGAGGGAAGGATTTTAAAGAAATGCTGAGTCTCTCCTCTCAAAAGGGACTACTCCAGCCTTATAGCCTGAATAGGCTATGTTGCCTGGGGAGAAGATGAAGGGAGGGTATGGGAGACTAGTCTCCATGCCTAAGCGAGGGTGTTGGCACGGCCTAAGAGAGCTTTGTGCATTTACTTGAATGTAAGCTTTCTAACCTCCTCAGCAGTTTCATAAATATGTTTGTAGCTGGGATGCTTCTATGGTTCCTGTTGTCATGGTATCTGAGCACTTAGAATTTTAATACATATCCCAATGATGTAGGAGACAGGCTATTATCTTCATAGCCCCCAGTTTATTGCACAAACCTTATGAGTTGTATGCAGTTGCTTGTGCAATCTGTGGCAGAACAAGGAATTAAACCTAGGCTTCCGCACCAGGCGCTAGAATCCTCACCACTGGCTCATCCTTCCTCTGGGTAATACTGTACAGTATGAAGAGATATGTTTTCCATTTTTGGACTTGTGCAGTGGGCCAGCTTGTATCTTTGGAGCTGTTGGTTTGCTGTATATCACAAGTTCATTTTTAAGGCCTTTTGGCACTTACGTAGCCTGGAAGTCCATGTGTCATTTTGGCTAGAAAGAGCTGTGGGTTTCTAGTTCAACAATAGGCCGGGCCTCATATGTTGAGAAACGTTTGAAAACAATGGCAGTGATCAGCAGCGTAACGCTTATTTATGCCTTATGGGCAAACTCTGTTGGTAAATACAGTTTCTGCTTTTCTCCTGTTATTTTGAGTGGAGGCATTTGAAACTAAGTTAATTCAAACCCCTGTTGCTGGTGACTGATCACTGGCTTCTTTGCAGAAACTTTGTGTGAGTTACAAGCAATAAATATAAGTTATCACTGAGTCCAACAATCGCAGGCCAAAGCAAACAAGTTACAAGGTGGATATTTTTCAGTATATAACCTGAAAGGAACCAAATTAGCTTTCAGAATAAGGAACTAAGCAAAAAAGAGAGGAAAATGGGGAAATGGCACCACTGCCACACAGGTTTTTACATATCTAACAAGAAAAACAGTCTCTTGTTTATAGAAGCACTCATACAGTACTGCAAAGTTATGTGGGTGTAGTTGTATGTTCTCCCCCCACCTGTCTCTCACCCATTGACTCCTCAGTCTACATTTTCACTGACTACCTGTCTTGTATGCATACCAGCCTAGCCTCTGGCTTCTTTACTTTTCATTCCATCCAGGTAGAGCACACACCAACTGCTGAAACTTCCTTAGCCTGATGAAGGGTTTTTGAACCCGTAAGCTTGCTTAATAATTGTTTTCCAACTATTTAAGTTGGTCTAATAAAAGATATCAGATTCACCCAAAAAACCTTGTCTGCCTATGCAAAGTTATATGATACTCTGTAAAACACCATTTTCCCCCAAGAGCTTAATCAAAAGCCTGATCTTCCATAAAAGCACACATCCTGCCACGCCAAAGTTTTATGATCTGGTATGGCAAGATATGCAATTGTTGTGGTTTGGGATGAAATTCCTCATATCTCATTACATAGCTGTTGGGGTGTGCATCTATCTGCGTATGTAGTTTGGGGCACAGAAGCTGGGGGTAGGAGAGTTCTGTTCCACATGTTGAAATTAAAGTGCTATGCAAACCAGCCACAAAGCTGTTTCATATTTAATGTGGTTTTGTCATTTTATTGTGTGATAATTTGGTTGAATATGTGGCACATTACACTTGATTGAGCAAGTAGCCCATTTATTGTGCGATAAACGTAGGGCTAGTGGCCCTAGTGAGACTTACTTATAGGTTGTCTGATTGCTTGTGGGTAAGAAAGAGAGAGAAAACCATAAAAAGCTTTTCCCTGTAGTTTTGAGTCCTATAGAAAGAAGAGATATTTAAGTTAGTAAAACTGAAGGAACTAAGCATGCCAGTCATGTGGGGTGACAGCCTCTGTTCCTGACCAGCCAGGGGAACAAGTTCAGTCCATATTGGAGAGTAGGTTTAGACTGGACAGTAGAAAAAAGTTCTTCATGGTCAGGGTTGCCAGGATCTGGAATGCGTTTCCAAGGGAGGTGGTGCTCGCCCCATCCTTGGAGGTCTTTAAGAGGAGACTGGACAGGCACCTGGCTAGGATCATATGATCCCAGGTTTGGTGACCCTTTTCTTTCCTGCCAGGGCAGGGGGTCAGACTAGATGGCCCACTGAGGTCCCTTCGGACCCTAGAATCTATGAATCTATGATAGAATATTGTTTAATTGCCCATTTCCATTCGGCTCTCTTAGATGTCCTTTTCCCTACCTTCCAGCACTATTCTTTGATCAACTCCTTTTTGCAATAGGCCACCTACTCCTCTACCATAGATGGTGATAATAAAGCCTTGCAACTTTAACACAGTTTCTTCTTTTTTTCTGAAGCTATTGAAAGAAAAGATTTACTTGGTGGCTGTGAATGAACGTGATTCTACAGTTACTGTAATCTGTTTTATTTGAAGTGGAGCAATGGAGAAACTGAGAAATACATTAGCTGAGAGATCCAAATGTGTTCTGTTTTGTGCTATGTTTCAAGAGCCCTTAAAATACAATCCCAAGTGCTCCCTACAAGCCCTGTGCAAAAGTTCAAGAAGAAAATTTAACGTGAACATTTTTACATTAAACCTCTAAGGCTGTGCTTTCATTTGTATAGTTCATTAACTAACTGTACATGTCAGTGTTTCTGAATTATGTGGGTATAGCCTAAGCAGAAATAGGACAAGAAAATTAACAGAAATTATTGGTTTCTTTTTTTTGCAGAGCATTCGTTCTTTTCTTTGTAGGACAAATTTACTTTCCATCCTCCTTCGAAGAGCCAGTTGTTTTCTAAGTGAACACAACATTCAAAATCAACCTTCTTTTCTTTCTATTTCACAGAAAGAGCGAGACTTGGAATTAGCTGCTCGGATTGGCCAGTCACTGTTAAAGAAGAATAAAACGCTAACCGAGAGAAATGAATTGCTTGAGGAGCAGGTAGAACATATCAGAGAAGAGGTAAGGACATATGCACACGTGCTACATCTACAGCCAGTGGTGCTTTAAAAAAAAAAAGGCCTCTTTTGCTTAGTTTCATCTCGTGTGTCATTCATTTTCTTTGGGGTATAGGTTGTAGCCATGTTAGTCTAAGGACATAGGCAGACAAGGTTCTTTGGGTAAATCTGATATTTTTTATTAGACCAACTCAAATAGTTGGAATAATTATTCTTTGCAAGCTTTTTGGCTACAGGCACCCTTAAAGATCATTAATGTTCTTTGATCTTTTATGAATGAGATGTCAGTCTGAATTTGTCATGGGTATAGATTGATCATAGAAATGTGACTGACTGGTGAAATATTGGTATCTAGGTTTCTGTAGTATAGCACATGTGCATAAACTTTGGACAGCAAGACATGCTAGGATTTTGATATACATATTCTGTATGTGTGTGTGATATAATGATGGTGTAGGATATATAAAAACATTTAAGTATTCTTGGAGTCATATTTGCTTCATACAATGTCATGGAAATCTCATGCCTATTTGCCTATCTAATTTTATTCAGAGTAGTCCCAAGGATGAAAAGCCAGATGCAGCATAATCCCAGCTGAATCCATCTCAAACAGAGCCATAAAAATTTCCTAAAAATTACCCCATTTTTAATACAACTCTGATGCATGTTAGCTTGCTGCCCTGAAGGATTAGAAGTGAGTGCTGAGATTGTCATTTTATTGTGTGATAATTTGGTTGAATATGTGGCACATTACACTTTAATGAGCAAGTAGCCCATTTATTGTGTGATAAATGTAGGGCTAGTGGCAGGCTGGATCCTATGTGGGGTTAGTCCCTAGGTGTGACCCCATGTGTCTGAATCTGGCCACACACTAGTCCATCCCCATGTGCCTGGATCCAGCCATGTGCCAGAGCAGTCTAGCATACGGGGCTGTGATCCAGCCTGCAGAGTTTCCCATGGATCTGGAAACTTGTCATCAGGGAAGCAGCAATTAATGCTATTACTGCTTTTCCAATGCCCAATTTCTGGAGGGCCCCCATGGACCAAATGATATGGCTCTGCGGGCAGGATCTTGTCTGCGGGCTAGAGGCTCAGCACCACTGAAATTTAAAAAAAAATTGGGCCATCAGAAAAATCTCTTTCATTCATAGGTAAAAATGGTGGTAAATGGAGATGCTCAAAGATTTTGGATTAAATGGGATTATAAACCAAGTGTGCATGAAGCAGTCATACATGTGCAATAAATGGGTAATATACTGTATAGGAAAGTGATCTGCTATGGAGGGAGGAAAAAACAGATTCCTTGCTAACCTTCAGTTGTGTTGCAGTTGAACCACACTATTACCAGCCTTTTTGGAGACGAAGGAAAAGAAGTTGGCACCACTAAGATATTGCCACTTTTTCAGTGGGACTACATACTGAGTTTCTAACAAAATGCTGGGATTAAAAATCAGGGCAGTTTTGTATGCCCAGTTTTGTATGAAGAAAATCTTAGGCTAGTTCTAATAATTTTGTGGCTTTCTTTGAATCTTGTATACTTGGAGCCATAATAGCTAAACCAACAGACTGTATAGAGAGTAGTCCCAATAAATATTTTTTTTAATTATCTAAACAGTTCTTAAAATAAAGTTTTATTTGCAGTGTATGACACACTTCCATATCAGTTTGTGGCATAAAATAGAAGGACTTTGCATTAGCACCTGTAAGGCATGACGTGTATAAGGGTATTTCTACATAACTACTGTCATGCCTGTTTGCACTGCTGTGAAGTATGCTCTGCCCTTCTTCTCCCATTCCACATAGGCCAAATCCCAGAAATAGCAGTCCTGAGTAAATAGTAAATATTCCCAAGTTAGGGAGCCTGAGAGTGGCACTGACAGCTTGCTAAGGTTTGCTGCAAGGCTGTTAGGATTTTGTTTTTGGGAGTTGGCATGCAGAGAGGGATCAAGTGAGAGGGGTGTGCTTCACGGATCTGCACCTGGGCACAGCCTGGAGGAAATCTAGATATATCCTGACTTGCAGTGTCTCCCTACTTGTAGGTAAGATGGGAATGTTTCCAAGCATGCTAATAAAATCTCAAAGTCACATCACTGTGGCCCTGTCTTTTGTCATGCACACATTGTCTTCACATATGTTTGTGGGCATAAGTAAAATACATAGATTGTTCTTGCATGCATGTATGTATGTGCTGGCCTCCCTCCCTCTACCCCCCAAACCAAAATAATTCAAGAACAGTCTGTGATCATGTTAGGATTACTGTTATGATGTCTTTAACACACATGATTTAGGCAGTTCTATTCAAGGTGGATCCTTTTATCCCATTGATTATATTCTGCCCTACTTTACCATTTTTAGATGAAATGTCTCCTTTACCAACAGCAGCCTTTCTTGGATGTTTCCACGAGCTAATTTGAATGTTCATTTCTTCTTCTGAAAACAGACAGAACCTTTCCCTTCTCAGTTTCATTTAATTGCTAACAGTGTTGTCCCCAATGGACAGTGTGAGTTCGTGCCCGGTGCGCTATTGCCAATGAACACACAGGGGTGGGGGATCCAACTTAATCTTTATTGTTTCCAGTCTGCGCAGAGAGGGGTGCTTGGCAATCATTTGCAAAGCAAGCACCACCGGTTTCTACCTTTGGGTACCTTTTATACATATGTTTGCAAGTGTATCGCTCAGTGATTGGTTACAAGCCACTGAC
>NW_005842487.1:168267-180941 GCF_000455745.1 Alligator sinensis | reverse complement strand
CCTGCTGAGCTCCCATGCCAGGATGAACTTGGAGGCATGGGCTGGGGCTACAGGGTAGGAGGAGACCCCAGGTCCTGGGCATGACCACTAAAACTGAACTCTGTCAGGGCTGGGAGGCCTGTTGGGACTGCCGACAGTGTGGCAGCCCTAGGAAATGCCAGGACCAAGAACCTCCTTGGTGAAAGGTGAGTAGGAGGCACCATAACCTCCAGCCACCACATGCGCGCGCACACATAGTCCTGGCTGGGGAAAGCCCAGAGCTGTCACGTCTTTGACAAGGCTGAGGCCTGCTGGCTGCATTGGAGTTGTGAGGCTCTAGGTGAGCTCAGATTAGCTGCCTGGGATGCCAGCTTTTGGGTTAAGAAACCTTTTGTCAGGCTGAGGAAGCACCTGCACTTTGTGTATGTGCCGTTCCTGGATGGAAGGAATAGTAAAGAAGCCAGAGGCTGGCATGTAATGCAGGCAAGAAAGCCAGTCAGTGAAAATGGAAATGGAAGCATCAAGGGGATGAGGGACAGGCTAGGGGGGGAGGGGGCGGGAAGGGGGACGTAGCAGTGCAAGTAAAAGTGGAGAGGTTCCTGGGTAGTCGGATATCTGGCAGGTTATAGCGTGTCAGAATTCTAATGGCTATATTGAGTCCGTGAGGAAGAGCACACACAACTGCAGGTGTTTCCTCAGCCTGACAAAGCATTTTTCAACCCCAAAGCTTGCTAAAATATATTTCTCTAACTATTCAG
The DNA here is from genome assembly GCF_000455745.1 of Alligator sinensis. Lineage (NCBI taxonomy): Eukaryota > Metazoa > Chordata > Crocodylia > Alligatoridae > Alligator > Alligator sinensis. The sequence continues at coordinate 180,204 of NW_005842487.1, read as the reverse complement.
TTGTGTTGTCCCCAACGGACAGTGTGAGTTTGTGCCTGGTGCGCTATTGCCAATGAACACACAGGGGTGGGGGATCCAACTTAATCTTTATTGTTTCCAGTCTGCGCAGAGAGGGGTGCTTGGCAATCGTTTGCAAAGCAAGCACCACCGGTTTCTACCTTTGGGTACCTTTTATACATATGTTTGCAAGTGTATCGCTCAGTGATTGGTTACAAGCCACTGACATAAGACGTTCTCTACTGAGCATGTCTCTATACCTATGTTTTAGCCATGTAATTCATTTACATACATATATGTTTCATTAACATACTTTTGCCCTGCCCAGGGGTGTGATTTTTAGCATTATAATGAGACCTTTTTCTGAACTTCTTGCTATCTTACAAGTGTCAGGGAGACATTATCCTGCTGGTGTTAGGGAGGCATTCCAGGAATCCTCCACATCTCACACGCTGTGCTCTGCAAGCATCTCTTAACACACACATGCCACACCCCTCCCAGCATCAGTAAGTTGCCTTAAGTATTCAGTTAGATATAGTTTGCAAAAGCTAGATATACCATAAAAAAGATTACATAAAAAGATTACATCAACAGCAAGGATTTCTTTAGGGTGACATCTTTCATTGGCCCAACTGCATGGGTGGGTTAAAGTTAGACAAACTTTCACATGTAAAGCATTCTTTCTCAGGTCCCTTGCCTTTGAATGCCTTGCATTTGAAAGCTTGTCTAACTTTATCCCAAGTATGTAGTTGGTCCAATAGAAGATATCACCCATAAAATCCTTGCCTCTCGTATAATTCCTGGATCGTTATGACTACAACACCACTTTAAACCTGCCATCTGTGCAGGCCGGGAGCGACCCGAGCCCTTTTCCGTGCTGCACGTGGGCTGTGGCCAGCAGCCCGGGCACGCCGGGTCGGCGAGGGAAGGCCGTCGAGCTGGAATTAGGCACAAACGCATATCGGTAGTCTTAAAGATTGTTTACTTTCACCGAGATGGCAGTGGTGTAGGCTGGAAAACTTGCTTGAGTTGCGGTTTCAGACAGACAACAAAACAAAACTCAAACTTGCAGGGCACGAGGGTACGTCGCAATGGGTTTTCGGCGACGGGAAGATGTAAAACACGAGGGTACGTCGCAAGGGTTTTCGGCGACGGGAAGATAAACCTGCAGGACTCGAACCCCGGTAGAAGAACTCTGAAGTCGTCTGGCAAGGACTCACACGAAGTTTGCTAGGCTCCGCGGGTCCGGTTCTTTTGCGCGCGGGAAGGGATACGTCTGGACTGCGATCGACGACGGGGAGAGGCTAGAGGTTGATCAGACCTCCGTTGCCTGCTTGAAATGCACTGGGTCCGTAAGGATCCGCAGCGCTTAGAGATCTTCACACAGCGTGAAGTCTCCTCCTCCTGGTGTTTGAGGAGTCCTCCAACTTGGGCGGAAACCACTCAAGCCTTTTATACGGCTAGGAAGCCAATCACTAGCCGCCACGTGTGAATAATTTAGAACTGGCCAATAATGGGACTCGAATTAGCATACAAATGGCGGGAACTCTTTGCAACGAGCATTTCTGTGCTGCAACAAAGAAATGCACCCTGCAAAGAAAGCTTCAAATTGGCGGGAAATTCTCCCTTGCACCGGGGTTCTCTCTTGCAGCAGAAAACTCCACCGTGCAAAGAAGCTGTAATTTAGCGGGAACAATTTAGCAGTGCCGAAGCACACAAAAACAAAAATCACACCCTTTGGGTTGTGACACCATCTAATTGTTACTAATTTCTACCCTGTATTATACTTTCCAGTAAAATTAAACTGTGGAAATTGAGATTTGCATCTGCTGTATGACACTAGAGAGCAAAAGGCTGAGTACACTGAAGCACACACTGTAGCTTAAATCTGTGCATGGTAGACCATTGCCCTGCTGTTTCAGAAATATTTACCAATGGCTTCAATATTGTATTGAACAAATGTTTTGGTTGTAAATTGCTTTCATTGCAGAAATAACTCTTCAGACTTTTAGATGGTCCAAGAGCTTCCTAAGTAAAGCCTGTCTCCCTGTCTCAACTTAAACCTGTCTGCTTTGAAATCTGATTTAAGAGTCTCATCTGTGGAAGTTCTTAGTTGGTAGAAAAATTTATATGATCTAAGAACCAGAGTAACGTGAACTGTCAGTCTGGTTTAGAGTAGAGGAGGTTGCTAGGTCTTTGCACTCTCTATTCTAAATTGCTCTGTTTACTACATCACTTAATCCTCTTCAGCTTCCTAATCTAGTTATTCTTTCTATGTGCTGGCAGTAGACAGTACAGTGCTTCCAGTACAATTCATTGTCAAAATGAGGTTTTCTCTAATGGTTAAAGTTGGAAGAAAAAAATACTAATCTAAGAAAAATATCTAACAGTGAAAAGTAGAACAAAAAATAGATGCATTTGCTATGTAGACCTTTGCATGGCTGTTGTCAACATATACGAATAAAGGACATGAAACCACTGTGTATCTTCATTTGCTTTATTTCTAACCTAGCCAACAATTAGAGCTACAGTGTAAATAATGGACCCCATTCAGCAAACCCTTACTTATGGTGAATGTAAGGACTGCACAAGAGTAAGGACCTGATAAAATCATCCTCTCTTTTCAACTTGACTCTTTCTTTTCTATTTCTTTGCTGGGGGAGAGAGATCCTGTTTGCCCCTTTCTTGACTTCTGACATTTGTGACAACGATCTTGTTGGCTGTGGTGGGCTGAATGCAGCTGTTTTCCAGAAGTGGTTGACACCACTGAATGAGATGCTTAGAGGTGGGAGGAGAGCATCCAGACCCCCAGAACCAAATAAAATCCTAGGAACTGAGCATGCTGATCAGCCAGGGATCTCAGATCAAGCTTGATTCCTGGACTCTTATCCTGTGTTTTATAATGCATTAGGTTCCATTTTGGGGGAGTTGTAAGGAGGGATTAAAGGTCTTCAAATTGGTATGTGTCTGTAATGAGTCCTGTAGTTTTTAACACACAGCATGCAAAGATTTGCTGTTCTTAATTAGAGTGCAACTGAATGCTTAGCGTAAGGCTGATTTTGATGTCCCTCATGCTGGAGGGACTCTACTGACTTTGCTAAAGTTAACCTGCTTTACACCAGAATGAGAAGAGAATTGGGCCCAGTGTAGTCTCTCCAAAGCTTAAATTGGCTGTGTTGTCTATTTGATTCTTGGAGAGAATGAAGATTCAGAGTATAGGGGTGGGTTGAGAGGAGATGCTGGGACTGCCATTGAAACTCAAACAAAAAAAATTCACTCAGATTAAATTGTCAGTGAATATACAGAAAAAAACACTTTTCCATATACTTTCTTGCATGTTAAAATGTGCATCTCAAGAGGGCCGCAGTTTAGCAAGGTGCTTTAGGCCAACGCTAAATTTTTAGATTTGTGAATAGATCCATTGAAGTCAGTGGCTGTGTCCAGGTGTGCGTGGATGTTTGGTTCCCCGGAGACAACTAGCGGCAGCACAAGGTATGTCGCTGCTAGTTGTTCTCTGGGAGTGCCTGTGTCTTGCACGCGCTAGTGCATGGCAAGTTACCCTAGGTGGGGCAGGGGAGGCTGGGGCCAGCACTGGGCTGGCCCCAGCAGCCTTACTGGAGTCCTGGGGGCCTTCTGGGGCTGCAGCAGTGGCGATTCTGCTGCATGGAGCCTGTCCGGCAGAGGAGTGCAGCTCTGACCAGCCAGACTCTGGCTTCAGGTGCCACGCACTGCCACTGTGTACGCAGCTCTCCTTTTTTTTCTCTGCGGGTTTTTTTTGCCCCCTGGATATCCCTTGCAGCTTGAAGAACAACAGAATGGGTGGTATGTAGCACTGCAATACTTGGGTAAATTGTGGTGTTTAATTCATGTCCGGGTGAACATGTCCGGGTGAACAAGAATCAATATAACAGATGTTAACTAGAGATGGATTTACCAATGATAAACAGCAATATAAATAGGCCTGCCATACCATTCACACTAAAGCCTGCTTGAACATATGGACTTTGTACAGTGTCCTAAAGGTTAAGAAACTTGGGGTATGGTCATGTTGTAGAAGAGCAGATTAACTGAATTTTATGCCCTTCTCCTTTGGTATTATCAATAATGATGCTAATTAAGTGGTTGCATTAACATCTATTGCAAATACACTGTAATCATATTTTTCCTTTGAGGACTTAATTTAAATCTGTGAGGATGCAGAAGTGTTATTGTCCAATTATTGTCCAATTTGGCCAGCAGGCTGTTTTTGACCTGTGATGAAGCACAGTGTGGAAGAAAGAGCTTTTGTGTTTGCTGAGTTGACTATTACAGGGAAGAAACATACCCATTTACTTTGAAACTTGGTATGTTTGCTCCAGTAGACATAGGACTCCTTGATACTGTTTCTGCTGAATTGCTTGTCAGAGCAAAAATACTCTCTGAAGACCAATGCCTTGTATTGTATTTGGAGGCTAGTACAAATCATTTGGAATAATGATGTCCTGTGGCCAGAACTCTTAAGCAGTGGAATTGTCATATTTGGTACTACATGAAGCATCAGAGTGCTGCTGCCCAAAGAGAACCCTATTTTGAGGGCTTTACGTTCTCCAATTGGATTAGTCAGTCAGGGATAATTGTGGCAAATATCCAAACCAAATGGTTACAATCTTCATATCAAACACAAATGAATCTGAACCTGATGCACACCCACAGTCCATTGTAACACCACTGAAGTCAACATGGTCTCACTGATACAAATCTGGAGCAATGCAGTAGTGAATCAGTTTCAGAGAATGAAATAGGATGTAGGATGTCTGGAGCACATTAGTCCCTTGACTAGTCTGATGGAGGAGCTTTGCATATCAAATGAAAACTAATGATTTTGCTATTAAAAATATGTCTGGGAAGGAAGCGATAGACCTTAAACCCTTTCTTTTTGCATAGGTTTCTCAGTTGCGCCATGAGCTGTCCATGAAGGATGAGCTGCTTCAGTTCTATACTAGTGCTGCTGAAGAAAGCGAGCCGGAATCCATCTGCACTACACCGTAAGTTATCATACCAGAATGGGAACGAGACTTTGGTGTGGGTCTGTACAGGGAGTCTCTGAATAGTGTTGATACCCTTGTGGGGGATCAGAGAGGGTCAAATAGAACAGAACAGTAGGAACCAACCTTTATGGCAGGCATGCCCTGTACCCTCCCTCAGTATCACTCTGATCCATTTCCCTTACCTGATGTACTGGTCAGCTTTTCGTCCCTGCACTGTGCTCCCCAACCAAGCTGCTGCTCTGCTTTCTTTTTCCTGCCCTGTCTGCCACTATGCTGGCTGTCACTCTTCAGTCTGCTGCCTGTGCCAATCGTAGCACCCATGCCACAGGTTGGCTACCCCTGGACTAGAACAAATGAAGTCAGGGATATAACTATAAATTTCCATCTTGCACTGCCCACTTGTATTGTTAAGGGTTTGTCAGAGCACCTGCGCTGATTCCAGTGTAAGAAGGGAGGAGAAAGGAAGCCAAAGGCCAAGGATATACTGTTCCATAAGCTATTACAGTTACATTGGCCTGGACTGGTCCACAGGGTCACAAGTCAGTTCTGTGTTCCACCCCTAACTTTCACACAGCAGAGCTGTGTGCAAGGGCAAATCTAGCTCAGTGTTGGGAGGATAACCTCTATATTCATGTTGTTATGTCTGGAAAAGGCTAGAGGAATAACTAAAAATCCCATGCAGTGTTTGACAGAGAGAGAAGAGATACAGCATGGTTCACAGTGTTTGCCAGGCAGTTAGCTGCATCATTGCAGACTTTGAAGAGGTTATCTGCCCTTGTCCTCTTGCCTGCAAAGTTATTGCAGCATTTTGGTAGAGGATATGCTGCATTAATCGTGAAAGTATTAGATTACTCCTTGTATAGCTGCATGTGGAAAAGATGGCTTTCTTTTTAATACCCAGGGCTGAATAGCTTTTCCATGGGAAGTGAGGAATAAGGCAAACTGTCACTTTTACTTTAAAAAGTTGATGAAAACATATTGCTACAAATAATTTAGAGAGACAATATTGAATTTTACATAACTCTATCTGTTGAGAACTCTGCAGCCTGTGCCCTTTTTTCTCACCTTGTGTGATACTGGAAAAGGTTTCAAACAGATGTTGGCAGGAAACAATAGAACTAAATGCTAATGAATGTTTTGGTTACCAGGCTGAAGAGGAACGAGTCGTCCTCCTCTGTCCAGAACTATTTTCACTTGGATTCTCTTCAAAAGAAACTCAAAGACCTTGAGGAGGAGAATGTTGTGCTTAGATCAGAGGTGAAACCTCTTCCTCATTTATTTTGTTGTACCTATGCTTTCCTCTTGTTGTGAGAACACATGTGCTGAAAACTTGATTTTAATAAATGCTATTAATGGAATCCTGTTAGGGGAGTTAGTACCCTATAATCCCGTAGGTGACAGCAGATCCTACCGCAGCGACATAAACTAACCAACATTGATCTTCTGATATTAAGAGTACAAGTGAAATCTACCAAACTGAAAATGAGCCTTTTTTCTGAGTTTCCTAATCAGACAATACAGTTGTATAAGCATGTAGTATAAAGTATTATGCCATACAACAGTGGCTTTTAACCTGTGGTGCTCAGACTAAGTCTAAGGAGTCCACAAAAGATTAATATATTCAATCAAAAGTATGTGAATACCCACACTTACAATTCAAAGAGGTCTGCATGTCCATTTGAAAATTTTTAGGGATCCGCAAATGAAAAAAGGTTGAAAACCACTGCCCTAAAACTTAACAGTTCTGTGCACACTGGTATCTGGAACATGGATGAACCCCCTCTGTGGCTGTAAATCTGTAGACTGGCACAATGTTCTTAATCTTCACCAGTGGTTAAGGATGGCCACTAATGACTTCTAAATATATTAGGAGGGAGCTAATCTAAATTACTGCAAACGGCCTTAATTAGGGTGTATTAAATCATATTTTTCACCTTGTTTTAATATTAATGGATTTTTCTTGTTTGAGTTTCACATTTTTTGATGGTTCAAAAGAATTACAAGCAATTTGGGTTGATGGAGTTATATTTCTGTTAGTTAACATTTCCAAATAAGTACCATTTATTTAAGATTTTTCAGTACAATTTACTTTGAGAATTTGAGGATATGTTAGTTGTGAACTTTAAGTGAATGGGGTAGTAGAATAAACACTTTGATCTGAGACTGATGCACACAGATCCACAGCTTCATTAGCTTTCCTATTACAGATACAAGTCAGCTAGCAACAGACCTGTTTAACAAGATATTTTTGATCAGAGTGCAGTATGCTTCACCTTCATTATAAAATAACTGAGGGATGATAAGCAATATATGTGCTTGTGATGCAGTATGTGGGGGTTTTCTGAGGCTAACTTAAGTAGGCCTGGGAGTGAAAGCTGCTTCCTCTGAGGATGTTATGAGAGAATGCTATACAGCATAGTCCAGGGTTTCCAGTGCTCCCAATGAACATGCATGGTAACACATATGAGGTCGTCTGTTTTAGAGATGTCAAACTATCTCTGTCTAGGTAATTAGTTTAAACCTCGTGTTCTCTGCATACTGTCAGGGTTATCTTTGTTCTGTGTACAGTGGTGACATCTTGTGGTAACGTGATAATAGGTGCAAACTTCTATGACTGCAGATGGCAGGGAAACAGGTTCCTTTCTCATTGTCTCTTGTGACTTGAAAAGGGATCTGCTATTATGGAGCAAATGGAAACACTCTAGTGGAGTAGAAGACAACCAGGATGCTAACACTGATATGTTTTGCTGTGGATCTTTTGAACAGGCCTGCCAGCTGAAGACTGAAACAATTACTTATGAAGAGAAAGAACAGCAGCTTGTAAATGACTGTGTGAAAGAGCTGAGTATGTCTTGTCTTTTTTTTCCTCCCCTCCCCCCTTCACATCTGACATTATTGTTTGACATTTAGATTGAGCTGTAAATAAATCCTGTGGTCTTTTATGTCCCTACATAGCTATTAGTAGTTTAACCCAAGATGTTTAATCCCTAGGATTGCTAGTGGAAATAGGTACAAGGCTAAAAATGGCTCATTTTTTTTTTTTTAACATTTACTCTATGTATTGTGTGAGAAAGCTAAAGTATTTTTAAACTGAATATGGGAATACTGTGGATTAAGTCATAAATTTTTAATTTCAGAGTATTTCAGTTTAAGTGAAGACCCTCAAAATAAACTGGAACAATAAAACATATTCACAATAGCTATATAAATTACCAAAGAAGCATAAGGGCAAGGTTTGAAAGGGGGAACTTTCAGACCTTTTGTTAGGTACCAGTGCACACAAGAAAGCTGAGGCCTAAAGTAAATATGTAAAACATTTTTTTTTTGCACTTTTTCTTCTTAGTGAAGAAGTAGTGTTTTCTTCTTAGCCTTGGCATTTCTTCTAAGCAGCCAGTGTAAACGTATGAACTAAGCTGTACTGCGATTCTGTGGTGGTAGCCAAATACAGCTGTGTTTTACAATGCACCCAGTAATTATGTGAATGGAGACGGAACAAAAAATGCTTAGGATTTATAAGATCTGATGTCCACTCATCCTAGATAACAGCATCTGTATTTTATTCAGTTTCATTCAAAGGGCGGGCAACACTTTGGATGCTGGTAGCTTGCCAGGAGCCTGTGTCCCCTCAGTGTGCAGCTTGTATGTTCCTAGTTTAAAGGAGAATTAGGAACTGTGGCTTTCTAAACAGATGTTTTTAATTTGTTCACCACAAAATTTAAAGCAGTATTCATGTCATGAGGATTTCAAGTTCATAGATCATTATTTTCTGACATTCTAGCATGATATCTAGTTGTCCGTCTACGTAGTAATGATAGACAAACAATTAGATCACATGGTCATAGTTTTTAGGAAACTAGGCATTCTAATTATTTGATGCCTAATATTTACTAAAACACAAAAAATAAAGTATTCTGTTTACTTTGATAGGAAAGACGGACTTAGCGAGCAACATATTTTAAATATCACTAGGTAATCTGATTACAATGAACTTAGAATAATAGCTTTCTATTTTCAGTATGGTGCAGTATGAAAACAATATGACATTGAATCTCACTAATGGACTTTAGTTGCAGGTATTGGCTTTCAAATATGAACCCTTAATGGCTTCTTTTTTGTCTTAAATAAAAAGGTTTCACTGCAAATGGCAGCTTTGCCCACAATATAATGGAATATTTTGTTAGTATTGTCAAAAAGGCGTTAGAGAGTATATTGCTGTGTGTTAGGGGGAAAAAATTTGACATGGTTAGACTTCTGTCATTAGCACATGCTAAAGTATGTTGGCGTGTAGTCATGATGGCTTCTCTGTCATTAAAGGGGATGCAAACATCCAGATTGCCTCTCTCTCTGAGGAGTTAGCAAAGAAAACTGAAGATGCTGCCCGGCAGCAGGAAGAGATCACCCATCTTCTCTCTCAGATAGTTGATCTTCAGAAAAAGGCAAAAGCTGTAAGGAGTTCAAATGCCAAATTGTAATAAAGTTTTAATTTTCACCTCTGTAGTTGGATAAGTAAATGAGCCTGTGTCATACATATTCCCATGAGTTGTATAGAGCAGGCTCATTTAGCAACTAGAAAATTGTAGAAATGCCTGGCAGGTGGTTAATCCCATGCTGTACTTTCATCATCCTTGAAACTGACAAAGTTTTGTCAATCTCACTGTTGCTATTAGGAGAAAAACTCTCTGAATTAAGCCTTAATGAGGTGCAGACAGCCTGGAGCAGGCTATTCCTGCACTAGCAGGCAGGTTTAAATTGATTTAAATGCTACCTTTCATATTGAAATCAATGAGCTTTAGCAAAGAATAAATCTACAGGCATGACTGAAATTGCTCCTGCCTTACCTGATAGCGTTGTCAGTGGCTTATAGTATATATTGCACCTCCTAAGAAAAATATGCTTTCCATTCTCTTTGAAATAGCCACTTTTAATTTAACTCTCTTGCATGTTGTTTTCGGAATGATCGTTTTCTTTACAAGCTGGCCTACCGTTTTGATTTTTTTGTTTTGTTATAGAAATGTACAAATATCTGATTTAATTCCCTGTATTTTAACATGGAAAACTAATATATATATATATATATATATATATATATAGTTAAATTCATCTTTAGCAGTTGGGGGTAAATTCTGGCCTTGTTGAAGCCAATGGCAATAACTTCAGTAGGCTGAAGCTGTTGCCAAAGATGCCTCAGATAAAGGATTCCCAGTGGTTCCAGGCCTGAGATTTTAGTTGGAGAGCACAGAAATGTTGTAATGCTGTATCTAATATTAAAATACTTTAATTACATACAGAATTGGATATATGTAAACATTGCTCTGCTGTTTGCATTGTTTATGACAAGATATTCCCTGTAATTGGTGTATTGCAGTGAGTTTACCATTTTTGGTCCATTTCAGTGTGCAGTTGAAAATGAAGAACTTGTCCAGCACCTGGGAGCAGCCAAAGATGCTCAGCGGCAACTCACAGCTGAAGTGAGTATCCTGGTTAGTGCTAAAGTGCAACAGTAACATTATCTGTACTTTTCACCTCTACATCACCTGTTTGTGGTCCAGCATAGATCCACAATGAGAGTTGTTGCTATCTCTTAACAATTCAAGGCCTGCATGAAATGAATTGCACTCATCTTCAGTGTAGACAGATCGCTTCCCTCCTCCCTGCCACAAATGCACATTTTGGGAAGCCAAGGATTAAAATAGGCATGGAGGCTTAACTACCCTCCCCCTGTCTTTAGAGCTTGATTCCTACTGATCATAGTTTCTGCATACTGGTGGACTAAGGGACAACATGGGAAAGTGTTGCAGGTCTTCTAAAATAAAGGCTAGTCTAGGATTACCAGAGATCCCTGCATGCGTGCGTGTGCTTTGGGTATGCTAACTGGTACTACTTAATATTAGGTGAGCAGAAGTTATTGAAGATATTTAGAGAAAACTGTCAGGTCAGTCAGGACACATTTGTCTAAGTACTTGTAAGGATTGAAATGCCATTTATCTGGTCTCATATTCTTTTTTTGCCATTGTTCAGTTTTCATAAAAATGAATCCTTCTTCTCTGTTTAAATAGGGTTTTTTCTCTTTCATCAGTATTTCAAATACTACTGAAACTTTTGGGGGCATAAGCTTGGCTCACAGTATGCTCTCTGTTCATGTGTTATAGTTGCGAGAGCTGGAAGACAAGTATGCAGAGTGTATGGAGATGCTTCATGAAGCGCAGGAAGAGCTGAAGAACCTTCGGAACAGGACTATGCCAAGTGCCATATCACGTCGCTACCACTCCCTAGGCCTCTTTCCCATGGTGAGAATCTCTTAATAGAAGTGTTTGTACAGTACCAAACAGGGAGAACAAGGGGTCTCGATCACTGACTGAAGCCTCAAGGCATTATTACGATAGTGGTAGTGAAAAACAAACTCTACTCTTAGCTACACTGGTATGTGCCTGGTGTAACTACATTGGTTTTTTTGTCAATGATTTTAAAATTAAATTAACTGAAGACACTCTCCAGTTACCCAAATGTAGCTGAACAACCAAATCTGTCCCTCCTTTTTTGTTTTGTTTTTTTTTTTTTTTTTCCATCTGGTACTTAATAAATTTCATAGACATTAGGGGCTGGAAGGGACCTCATGAGATTGAGTCCAGCCCCCCTGCCATAGGCAGAAAGTCTGCTGGGGTCAAATGATCCTAGCAAGATAAACATCCAAATGCCTTTTGAATGAGTCCAGAGTAGGTGCTTGCACCAGCTCTGGGTGGTGGAGTCTGTTCCAGACCCTGGACACACAGACTGTAAAGAAGTTTTTTCTTATGTCCAATCTGAATTAGCCTTCCAAGAATTTGTGGATGTTGGACCTAGGGAGCCCTGGTGAACAATTGTTCTCCCAGGTCCTGATGCCATGCCCCTTATATACTTGTAGGCTGCCACCACG
>NW_005842487.1:159972-168257 GCF_000455745.1 Alligator sinensis | reverse complement strand
CCCCCCCCCCGAGTCTTTTCTTCTCCAGGCTGAAGAGTATCAAGTCCATCAGCCTCTGGTGGAGGCTTGCCTTCTTGGCCTTTGATCATATGGGTGGCTCTCCTCTGGACTCTCTCAAGCTTATCCACATCCCTCCTGAAGTGGGAAGCCTAGAACTAGATGCAGTACTCCAGCTGCAGCCTCACTAAGGCTGAGCAAAGCAGGAGGATGACCTCCCTGGTTTTGCTTGAGATGCATCGATGGATGCATGCAAGAGCTTGGTTTGCTTTGCCGGCCACAGCATCGCATTGGTGGCTCATGTTCATCGTGTTGAGAGAACAGGTAAAAAATATGAATAGCACATATTTACCCCATGTTAAACTCCCCAAAAGTTAAAACCTTCACCATCAATTATGAGCCAAGATCCAGATTTCCTAAAATTCTGGTAACCATTTGTAGCTGGTAGAAACGTACACAAAACCGGTAGCAGTTTGAAATGCATGCATTAGTGAAGAAAGCATTTTTATATTTTTATGTTAAATGTTTTATTTATTTATTACTCAGATCTGTAGTCAGAGAAAAGAAAATCCTGTAGGCTTTTGGTATTTAATGGGCCTGTAGAATTGCTAGAACTTAAGGGCATTTGTAGATGATATGTTAAAGCGGGTTCAGTGCCCTTTTGCACCGGTTTAATGCCATTGCTGTTTGCACGAGTTTGCAAATTCAGCATTATATTGTGTATTAATTCCAGCCGTATTGTGTGTTAATTCCAGCCGCTGTAGCAAATTTGGTGGTGTAATGCACCTTAAATGACTTTGGGGTGCAGCAAACTAAAACACCTCGCAGGAGTTTTAGTTTGCTTCCATATAGCCACGGAGGGAAGTGCCAGGCTGTATGCTGCTCAGTGGCTGTGTAGGCAGCCACAGCAGGCAGACCAGGAAGGCAGACTGCTCTGAAGGGGGAAAAAAAAAGTGGTAAGCCTGATCTCTTTTTTTTTTTCTTCCCTGGAGCCTGCCTGCTTGCCTGAACTGTGCGGAGGTCCAGTGCTTCCCTCCACAGCTGCGGTGCCCTCCAGCACTGCACCTGCGGGTGGGTGCTCCGGGAGGGGGGAGGGTGCCGCTACAGTGGAAGGAAGCACCAGCTGTTGCCACCCGCCCCCTCCCCCCTGCAGCTCAGGGACACTTCAGCCCACCTGCAGCTTGCTCTCCCCTGCCCACTGCTGGAGAGGCAGCTAAGGACGCAGGTGTACAGGAAACAGGGGTTTACTTCTCCCTAAATTGAAGCAAAATTGCATTCTCCAGTTTAGGGAGAATTAAACCCCCATCTCATCTACAAATGCCCTAACAAAGCAGTAATAATAAATGACAAGTTGTAAAGAGTTGATAGATGTTGAGTTAGGTATTGTTTTGGGGTAGTTATTATTGTTTTAAAGGCAGAATATGAAGAAACAATTATGCCTAAATTCTGTGTGTGACGGGACCTCTCTATACCTTATAGGTTTCATTCAATTAACTGGTTAATTGGGCAATTAACTGAGACCAGGTACACATGGAAAGTACTTATCAGACCATTAAAAGCTGCAGAAGGGTGTGGTGATTGTTTGTAGTAATGTTGAGTAAGCTCTGTGGAACTAAAAAAAGTAGTACTTGATATTGTATCAGGCAGTCAGATTTCTTTGTTGGTCTATGAGCTAGTCAGTTTTTAATTTTAGAATTGTGTGCGTGTGTGCATGTTCTTGTCAGAAAAATTGCTGAATTATGGGGCTGTTAATTAGAGGTATGATAAGGTTTTTCTTGTTTGGCAGGATTCCTTGGCAGCAGAGATAGAAGGGTCAATGCGGAAAGAACTGCACCTGGATGAGCCCGACTCTCCTGACTTAGTGTACGATCAATGTGATTGGTTCCTAAATTCAGTAAAAGATTGATGCAGTTGATTTGTGCCTGAAATTAATGTATTTGCAAGGAAATGGTGGCCCTTTCCCAAGGTGACATGAGATGTGCTCTAAATCCTATTCCTAGTGGACTGCTGTCCTCACCACTGCTGTCACTATAGTTGAACCTAAGTTTTCACCCTGGCTAGTCCCCTCATCCCCATCTCCAAGAAGTGCAGCAGCATGGAAACTTAGCTAAACTTTTTCCTCCCTAGAAATGGTTCCCTTAGGTCAAAAGAGGTACTTTGATATAGTGTTCTGAGAGAGCTTTCCTTGCTGTGGATAAAGGACTCTGCTCTTCATTGAAGCTACCTAACACTTTTCAGGAGTGTTAAAATCCAAATTAAACAAATTGACTTATCTTTGAATTTAAGGAGCGTGAAGACACAAAATCACTGATGTCCAGAAGGGTTGTGGGTTCAAACTGATTTGTCAGTTGTTGTACATCTTAAGTTTACAGGTTCATTCTTATGTGCAGTTAATTAAGTAACATTGGCAAGGCTTCTGGTCTAAGACCTATTTGTCCAGCAAATGTAACCATGTCTATTGGTTATGATAGAACATAAAGGCATTTGCTATAGCTTGGGCTCGCTTGCCTACATAAGACCTTAAATTATGCTATAACTGCATTAAAGCTTTGTTCAGGTCAGGTTAGCAGGTTGGGCAAGACCAAACTTTAATCATATCACTACCTGGCACAGTAATAATATTAGCTATGTAGATTTACCATAACAATGCATCCCTACTGGTTTTATGGAAGACAGACTAAATAGCTGAACTGGGGAGTCTGCAAGGAAGTTTGATCAAAGACCTTGGGGGAGCCCTAAGCTTGGAGCTTGGTAGAGTACTGTTTTCTTCCAAAGTAACTTAAATGGTGGTAATAGTGCTGATTTCACCATGGGATGAGGATTCTTGAAAGATGCCATTTGAGGCAGGTTTGTTTTATAAGAAAAGTGCAGTTAAAATACCTCCCTTATCTTTCTTTTGAAGCAAATGAACAAAAACAGTTACAAAATCAGGGCAGAACTGAAACTTAGCCATTTTGACAGCATGCCTTTAATGCCCTGCTGCATGCTCTGCCTGAATATAAAATAACTAGATTTTTAAAAATATTGTGGTTTCCAAAGGCCAAAATGTAGGGTTTCTGTACATGGGGATGCTCGAAAGGGTAAATCCAGATTAACGTTTAGCTTAAACTAAATGTGTGTACACTCTTATTTATGAAAAGAGAGTTCATTTAATTTTTAACTTGTGCCATTTTGCAGTGAATAAACTTCTAAAAGTGGCAAGTCCATTATCTCAATCTGAGTGTGCACACAGGGGTTTGGTGTGGTCTAACTAATCCGTTTAAAGTTATACCTCACTTTTTTCTTCATTTGAAACAAAATTTCCCGAGTGTCCTTGTGTGCCAGAATTGTACTATGTTTTGGAATGATGAGGGGGTTCCATTAACAATTGAATATTATTTTAACACATCACGTTTTGGATGGCCAATTCTTGCAAATATCAGATCCAAAATACAATCAGCTTTTAACATGCTGCCAAAACCATATACACTGGGTAACTGATAATTGGGTAGTAATTAATTATTTGCTTCTGTATTAAGGCTAAAACATTGTTTTGTGGCATGGTTACTAACTATGTGTATGTTTATCAGTCATCAGAAGCGAGTCTTTGAGACTGTGAAAAATATAAACCAGGTTGTCAAGCAGAGATCCATGACTCCATCTCCAATGAATATCCCAGGCTCCAATCAGTCTTCTGCTATGAACTCAGTCATTTCTAGCTGCATCAGCACTCCACGTTCCAGCTTCTATGGAGGAGACATCTCCAACATTGTGATAGACAACAAAACCAATAGCATCATTCTAGAAACTGAGTCTTCTGACAATGGGTCAGTACTAGCCAGGCTGATTTATTGTTTTCTAATAAATAAGAAGCAAGCAAGCAGTTTCACATTTCTCCTCTCTCAATTTATCTCTATCATACAGGTTGATACAGTGGCCTACATTTTAAAGAATGACTAGCTCATCTCTTTTCCTCTTGTATTTAGAAATGAAGATAAAACTAAGAAGCCTGGAACACCAGGAACCCCAGGCTCTAGTGACCTGGAGACTGCCCTTCGAAGACTGTCCCTTCGGCGAGAGAATTACCTCTCAGAGAGGAAGTTCTTTGAAGAAGAGCAGGAAAGGAAGTTGCGGGAACTGGCGGAGAAGGGTGAACTCCATAGTGGTTCCATTACTCCAACAGAAAGTATCATGTCACTGGGAATGCACTCCAGGTTTTCAGAATTCACTGGCTATTCAGGAATGTCCATCAGCAGTCGCTCCTATCTGCCAGAGAAGCTTCAGATTGTGAAGCCCCTAGAAGGTGATAATAAAGGGCCTCGGCCTTTATCTGTTCTTCTAAGTGACTCTCTGTGGTCTCTTATCCATCACCAGAAAGCAGGCAACCTCTGTAATACATACTCCTTTTACTTTAGAGATAGCAATCCACGTTGTTGGTTTGAAATCTTTTAACACAAAAAAAAAATGTCTGTAAGCCCGAGAAGAGGGCATTGCATAAAAATGAAGAAACCACACCATAGAGGGTAGAATGTGCTATAGATCAAAGTATTTCAATAAAACAGTTCTGTATCCAAAATGAACCCTGCTACTAACTTTTCACACCTGGGAAAGAAAGTTATGAAAAGATCTAAATTTATCAGAGCGGCACCAGGAATTAAAATAAATTATTGCATCAGAATCCAATCCTGCAAACAGTTTGCACATGAATAGTCCTATTGGTTATGACAGAACTATTTACAGAGTTAAATATGTGTTAGCAGGATTACAGAAAGGTTTAGGAACAAACTAATTTCATTAGTTAGTTTTTAGCATTTCCTTTCTTATAACTAAATAGAAATCATTTAAAGTGCATTTCTTGCACGCATTTCAGAGGAGAAAGAGTTGTTTGTGGTTTTTTTTTTTACTTGGAAGAATGTGGAATAACTGCTCCTGTCTGTTCGTGTGGCTAGCCATAGCACCGATGGTTATCATTTCTCGTTTTTGTGATTATTTTCAAATAGTAACCACATGAAGTTCTTGTACTGCTTTAGGAAAGGGACAGTTCAGTTTTATTTAACATTCATTGGTTGCTGACATTGTAATAGGTTTGTCATCCAACTATTTCTTCAGGGGGGTTTTTCCCTTCAATAAACTCTTTCAGTCTTCCTGATTTATCTACCTGTCTGTCTTTTTTTTTCCTTCTATTTTGAACTTTTTCTTAGTTTTGTTTTGTGTTCTTATGACCCACTTTTTATTTTGAAATGTTACTTTCTGGTACAGATTCACTGTTCAGTTGCCACATCTTAGCATCTGTTCACTGTTGAAAAACTATCATGTTTGCCGTCTTTACAAAACAATAAATATAATTTGTGATTCAGACTAGATTATTTAAAAAAAACAACTTGAGATTAGAGGGTTTGAAATATTAGTGGACCAAATACTGGGCAACTCTTTCCTCTATAGTGTAAATATTCCACTCTGCCTTTATCAAAGTTTGATAGCAGTTTTATCAGTGTTGCTGTACCAATCCACTTCAAACTGTGGTGGTGTGTTTTCCCTTTGAAACAGCAAACTTACCATAAGAAACACTTGGATAGTGGTGGAAGACTTTTCTCTTAGTGTGTCTCAATCTTTTTGGGTGTAGGAGAAAGGTGTTTTATCAACAATCAGGTGAATAGTATGACTGCTTTGCATCATGTTGGTTTTTTCTTTTGTTTTATCTAGTTTTAATTCTCTTTCTTTCTGCACACACACACACCCTTGTGCATTACGTTACATGATTCTTCACATCCAACACTAGTAAAATGTTAACTTGAGCTTGGCTGAGCCTTCCAGTACCCAGCTGCCAATGATGAAGCCTCCATGCTATTTCTTGGTTCCCTTTCACCCTTATGCTAAAGATGTATCAAATTGCTTCAGACATTCAGAAAGAGTTACTTTAAATAATTGTATCAATGATTAAAGCTAATCAATATTTTAATTCACCCATGTCTATTTTACAGTCTTGCTCCTTTACCCTCTTGATTCTACTTGCCCCCATTTAGTGAAGCCCTAATAGGATTATAGAGTTGCAATAGGAAGTTTGTTTCTGTTTGGAAAAAAAAAAGAGAGTTTTTCTGGCATTAAAAGTACTAATCCCAGCAGTAAGAACCCACCACTGTCTGTTCCCTGCCTCCTGCAATAGTATGTCTGTTTAGGGGCACAAAATAAAACTAATTCTTTGGAAAAACACAGTAATTAATAAGGGGAGAGGAGGATGTTTGGTTGGCTTTTGTCAATGCTGTATATTTTCTTAATGACATTTGACATTTTACCTTTGTGCAAAGGGCCAGGGTTAGGCCAGTGTACATCTGATATTCCACTTCAAAAGTTCAAAGTAGAAATGTTTTGGTGATGCAGTCACTTAAAAAATGTATCTTTGTATTACAATTTATTTCCATCATGATTTTTTTATGATAGAAGTCCAAAATGTGCATTTTAATACACTGTACACCTGGATTCCTTTATGGTGGAGGCTATGGATTTTGATGACCCTAAATCAAGAGTTAATTTACTCCCTTTTTGTATTTCCAAGTCCCAAAAGGCCTCCTGCTATTCACAATATATTTTATTTAGCTGCTTATTATTGATTATGCTTCTAGAATCTCTTTCTACAAACATTTTTAAATGTCTTCAATTAATTTACGAAGGGCAGTGGCTCTGTAATATTATAGTTTAGGTTTGCATGTTGGAGACCAAAAACTGAAAAACCTATGTGTTTTTAAGTGCCACAGCACCGTCATACATTGTACTACGCTGCATTGAGCGAAGGAATGCTGTGCTTTGGCAAAAGGTTGTTTGTTTTTCTAACTAGTGTTGCCAGATAAGTGCATTTTTATCATGAACTTGAAACAATCTTAAATACTATAAAATATTGATGTGGGCTGGTAAGAATGCAGTTTTAGGGGGTTCATACACTTTTAATATGTGGTTTAATCGGCCTTCCAAATAAATCATTATCAAGTCTTCCACTAATTTTCGTGGATGTAGGATGAGGCCATAGTCAGAACCCCAGAACTGATGCATAATGTGGTGACTACTTCTGGTTTATTGTCATTTTGAATATTGCTCTCTTTAAAATGTACCTTTTTCACACCCTAAATATTACTCTCCCAAGGATGAAGCTACAGGTACAGTAGAATACGTTTATGAATTAATGAATTCTAGTAGTGTAGGAGCTGTAAAATACCTTGATTAATAGGTCATGAATGTAATCTGTTTTGTTTGCCTGTTGTTGATATATCTGAAGGTCTCTAGGTAATTGCTATCCCTTGCCATTAGTCACTAGTAGTATATTCTGGTATCTTCTTATAACCCTTTTCTATTTCCGTTTAGCACAAAAATATTCAGTGCTCTCTTCTGAGCTTATTCCATTGTGTTGATCAGCATGTAGTTTAAATGTACGCTTCTTTTCACTTCTGGTTAGTCCCAGTGGCATAGATGATGAAATTATGGAAAAGAGTGGTACCTCCTTATAGTGGAGAAGAATTTAAGGAACAGGCTTGTGGGTGGGTCTCATTTTGACTGGCTGCATATGTCTAGGTTGTTTTTTTTTTATGTGACCAGTGTATTTAGTAAGCCTAGACATGTCTAAAAGCCTCTAATTCTTTTTGTCATAAGACAAAATTTTATAAAAACAAAATTTAGAAGCAGTAGTTGCAAAACTATACTGGGACTGGGATTTGACTCTAGAGGAATTAAATGAGAATGTCCAGGTATTTAGTTGAGGAAGGAACTACCCAGAACTCATTGGCTGACTTTGGTTGGTTGCTGTTTTGTGTTTTGTTCCTCTTTAAAGGTTCTGCCACTCTGCATCATTGGCAACAGCTCGCTCAGCCCCACCTTGGGGGAATTTTGGACCCAAGGCCTGGGGTTGTCACTAAGGGCTTCAGAACTCTGGATCTTGACGTGGATGAAGTGTACTGCCTTAATGACTTTGAGGAAGATGAGACAGGTGACATTTCTTACAAGGGCCTAACTACCTCGACGCCAGTTCAGCACACAGAGACCTCAGGTGAGAGGTCACAAGCACAAGTGACTGTTTCAGACAGCAAGAATAATCCAAGCCAGTCTCAGGCTTTCACAGAGGAGATGCAGGACTCCACGACTGCCGGTGATGAGGGGTCTGGTGAGGGAAACTCATTAAGTCCAGTAAAACTGACATCTTTACAGGATATTGATTACTGGGCCATTCTTGCATCTCTCCAGAGCAGCATCCATAGTGTCGCTTTATGTGCAGCTTCTGCACGTTAACGTGTTCATTAATTAAAGCATATCCTTTCTAACATTAG
>NW_005842487.1:156827-159941 GCF_000455745.1 Alligator sinensis | reverse complement strand
CTTTCCCTAAAATCCTTTAAATTGCTTTACCTTTTTTAAGGCACATGGCTAATGTATTCCTATATTTTGATAAGAGAAGGCTGCTAAAAGGAATTAATTTATCTGTATGATTGAAAAAGACTAGGCTTTGTAATATTTCTTCAGGGTGTGGTATGTATAGTGTACATTGTGTGTATAATACAAATATTTTAATATTTTTCTATGTCCCCAAAAGTGAAGGTGCCATTCTCCTTGAATTCTTTTTTTGAGAAAGATAGACCCTCCAGAACTAAATTTTGTTTAAAAAAAATTAACCTAAGTTACTTTTTCTTGGAACCTAGTGAATATGCCTCCCCTGAGAAATTTAAGTACAGGAATTCACAAATTAAGTTTACAATTACTAAAGTTTGCATTTCTTTAAGTTTACCCCATAAGGGCTGTCTCTAGTAAAAGAATTAAAGGGATTTTGCATACTGAAGAAGCAGTAATAAGTCTCCATTGCACCAAACCATTCCTAAATTCTGTCCTCTGGACTTAAAGCATCTTGGGGCATAGCACTAAATCACTTAGTCATATGAACTGTACATGTTACCTTTTATCAGCTGTCTCTCACAGTTCATGGCTATGCAGCCTCACAGTGTAAATATAAAGAACTTATTTTACATAGAGTTTGTCGTAACATGGATTCCAATTTGGAGAAAACTACTTTTTTGCATGTAACAGTTTTACTTTTTTGTGGTCTAATATTAAGCAATTTTTTTTACCAGTACCAGCCCTGGCCAATACTAGGCTTCCATCAGAAGTGTCTGATTTATATTGGGGGAACTTATTTCCTGAAATGAAATTATAATATAAGTGTGCAGCCAATGGAAAATAAATAGCTCTTCAGTTCTGCATCCTAAATGGTGATTTGGACCTTCTGTGAAGTGCTGAGCCCCTCAACTCATACTGAGATGAATGGGAGTGAGGCATTCAGCACATCCCCGAGTTGAATGTAAGCTTCAGTTCTTCTTCTAAATCATAATAGGATCAGACTCTCTTGTGTTCAATTTTTGCAGCTTCTGTTGCAAATACCGATATGGATTTTAATCTTTTGAAATGCATTGTCTGATAATTGGTATGTCTTCTGAAGAAGAAAAGTATATATTGGAATGCTGGCTGTAATTAAACTTGGTGGGGAAGATTTTTGGGGGTGTGTGTGTACATATGTGCCTGTGTGTGCGTGCCTGTGTGTGTGCGCACGTGCCTGTGTGTGTGCATGCTCCCCTTCTCTTTGCAAACTGAGTTCAGGTCATTTAGAAACAAGATACTCCCTGGCTTCTCCTTTTCTAGCCATGGACACTTGGACTATTCAGGACAGTCTTTGCATGTTCACAAATTTAGAAATTGTTAAAGCCAAACCTTAAGCATCTGAGTTAGTCCTACTAGTAATCATGTTGACCTCAGTTGGACCGGTTGTGTGCTCAGTTAGAAAACAGCTAAGTCAAAGGTGGGCAAAATACAGCCTGTGAGCTGGATCTGGCCTGCCAAGCAATTTTATCTGGCCCATGGTGGGTCCCTTGGCCCTGCCCAGTCTGGGCCAGGGCATTTGCAGCTGGTCCTGCCATCCCCAAGTATGCAGTGGGGCTGGAGCTGGGGCAGCATGGCAGCCGGACTCGCTTCCCAGCAGTCCCTGAAGAGGCAGCTCCTTTTAGGTGCAAGTTGCCATAGCTGCTGCTGGACCTGGCCCTGCTGTCCAGGCACCACAGCCCATCCACCGTGAACCGACTGCTGGGGGTGCCAGACAGATGGAGCAGGCAGATGGGTAGGTCTCCATGGAGACCAGCTTGGGACCTGCACAAGCAGTGTGCACTGGGCCCAGGACACATGGGACAGGGCCTTTGGGGGGTGGGGAGTGGTATCTGGCAAAGAAACAGGTGGGGCCAGGGTCTGGGGCAGAGCCATGATCTACTGCTTTCACATCTGTGTGACAGGTGTCAGTTCCACAGGCAGGTGCATGAGGGGAACAGATTGTGGCTCTGCCCTCGGCTCTGACCCTGCCCTGCGATCCAGCCCTACCTGCCTGTCCTACTCCTGGATGCTGCTCCTAAACACTGCTTCCCGCTGTGCCATGGCCCCATCCCATCCATCTGGCCAAGGACATCCTGCCCACATTGGTCCTGGACCTGTCTTCATGGAGACCCCAAGATCACTGGGCGGTGACAGCACCGACCCTGTGCTGTCATGGGCCCCACAATCCTGATCCCAGCCTTAGACCTGCCTGCTCGTCTCACTCCTAGATGCCATTCCCCACCTGCCTGCCACCCCAACCCATCTACATGGCCAAGTGCAGGGAAGAGCCACTTATGGCAGCGGTTCCCAAACTGTGACATTTCACACCACCAATTTAAAATGATATAACCAGCTATTTGAGCACTCGTGCTGCTCCAGCCAGGTCCCTGAGGCCTGGAGAAGGGCCAATGTGGTACCCATTTTCAAGAAAGGAAGAAGGGATGAGCCGGGTAACTTTAGACCAGTCAGTCTTACCTCTATTCCTGGGAAAATGCTAGAGAAAATAATCAAAGAACACATTTGTGCAGGCCCAACAGGGAAAACGATGCTGAGGGGAAACCAGCACGGGTTTGTCACAGGTAGATGCTTCCTGACAAACCTTGTAGCCTTCTATGACCAGGTCACACACTGCCTGGACACAGGAGCCGAGGCTGATGTCATCTTCCTGGACTTTAGGAAGGCCTTCAACACCGTTTCGCACCCTATCCTCATTGGGAAGCTAGCAGACTGTGGAGTGGACGCCTCCACGGTCAGATGGGTGGCCAACTGGCTTAGGGACTGCACCCAGAGAGTGGTGGTGGATGGTTCCTTCTCGGCCAGAAGGGAGGTGGGCAGTGGGGTCCTGCAGGGTTCGGTCCTCAGACTGATGTTATTCAATATCTTCATCAGCAATTTGGACGAGGGCGTGGAGAGCACCCTCTCCAAGTTTGCTGATGTGCTGATACCAAATTATGGGGCAAAGTTAGTACACCGGAGGGCAGGGAGCAGATTCAGGCCGACCTGGACAGGTTGGATCAATGGGCAGAGAGAAATAGGATGCAATTTAATAAAGATAAATGTAAGGTACTCCACCTGGGAAGGAGG
>NW_005842487.1:153594-156752 GCF_000455745.1 Alligator sinensis | reverse complement strand
GCACTGGTCAGGCTGCAGTTGGAGTACTGTGTCCAGTGTTGGGAGCCACACTTCAAGAGGCACGCGGAGAATCTGGAGAGGGTCCCGAGGAGGGCCATTCGTATGATTAGTGGCCTTTGTGTTAGACCCTACTGGGGGAGGTTGAGAGAGCTGAATCTCTTCAGCCTTCACAAGAGACGGCTGAGGGGAGATCTTGTGGTCACCTATAAATTTATTAGGGGAGGTCAATGGGGAATAGGGGACGCGCTGTTTACTAAGGCGCCCCAGGGAGTGACTAGGAATAATGGGTGTAAACTAGTTGAGAATGGATTTAGGTTAGATATTAGGAAGAAATTTTTCACAGTAAGGGTGGCCAGGATCTGGAATGGGCTTCCAAGAGAGGTAGTGCTTTCACCTAGCTTGGAGGTCTTCAAGAAGAGGCTAGATAGTCACCTGGCTGGGGTCATCTGATCTCGGTCCTCTTTCCTGCCAGGGGCAGGGGGTCGGACACGATGATCCATTGTGGTCCCTTCCAACTCTGCAATCTATGAACCTTAAGTACCACCATCAAATTTTTCTTATATGAAGTAATTAAATCTGTTAACGTGTACCACTGACAGGTTGTCTGTGTAACAGTGGTGGTACCCATACCACAGATTGAGAACCACTGACTTATGGTGTTTTGGTAAGCTGCTGTGAGGGGGCAGGGGGGTTGCTGACCCAGCCTGTGACAGCTCACCAAAACTCCTTAAGTGGCCCTCCAGCTCAAATAATTGTCCACTGCTGAGCTAAGTCCTCTGCTGATGTGGAGGCGTACTGTCACGTTTCCAAATGAATGGTATAACTAACTTCAGTCTGGAAGAAAAAAATCCCTGCAAGATGTGGAAGATGTTTCTACCACTTTCCCCTAAGTGGTGCCACCATTTGCCTTTCAGTGTGTTATATTCTGTCCCACCCTAGTAGATCTCTATTGGATTTGCATTTGCCATGGCCTCATTCAAATAGAGGGGTGATAGACTGATGCCACCTTTTTCCTTGAATTGGAAAGATTCAGTACTTTGGAGGCTGCCTAATGTTTCTTAGACTAGTGGAATTAAGGGTTTGCATTAAGTGTGCTGCTGTTACTATAAAAAAAATTGTACAAACTTATATAACCTTTGCTATCTCATTACAAATGTGGATAAATCCCTTAGCTGATGCTAAGCTTCACCCAAATTCCTTAGAACATACCTGCCAGACCTCAGTGATCATGTGGAACATGACTGTTTTCTTTTCAAGAAAAAAGTATGGCTGAAGGAGTAGTTTCTGCAGTGAAGCCTAAGTAAACCCTAGAAGAGTGGATACAGTGTTTGATGCAAGAATGGGGGCTAAAATGGGTATTGTGGTTCTTACTGGAAAGATCCAAGGAGCACCGGCTTACTTGAAAGTAATTAAAAAAGGGATTTTCATGCTGAAAAGGTAGGGATGGGTGTTTCATTAAAAGGTACAGTGGGGCTTTGTACATTTGGACACAGAGTTCATGTGTTTTGTGTTTCAGGAAATGTCATAGCCAAAGGATTGGGAAAAATGAGAGAAGGTCATTCATAATTTGTATTTCCTTCTCGCACTTGGCTAGTTTTCAAAGCAATTTCTTATTTGAATATTGGCAACATTGCTCTTTCTCAGCTTGCTTGCCTTCCAGTGTAAGTCCCACTTTAAGGGGAGATGGGGAGGGGAACCCAGGAAGTATCTTCCTTTCAGTTATTCTTGGCAGTCCTTAAAAATGATACAGCACCCTTGTTTAAACATAAAGTTCCCCAAGGATTGTACTGCAGTATCTATAGGGTCACTGTAACCTTCTGGCTAACTGTCAGGTCATAGGCATCATCTGGGAACTTTACATTGCAGAATCAAGACTATGAAATTACCTATATTCTTTAAAACATGCATTTATTTACATTGGGTTTTTAAGATACCTAAAATGGTGGGGTTGTACAAGGATTACTGTCAAGTTAAAATGCAATGTATGCATCAAAACTGCTTTTGAAATAATTCTGTCCATAATTTTGTTTCTAAAACTTGACTCAATCTCTGTTATGGAACAGGTATTTTTGAGTTGTAGGTTTCCTTGTCCAAGTCCCAAACCAACAAAGCACTTTTTAATATATCTGACTTTGAATTCTTTGTTGTCCTATTAACTTTAATGGCACTCCCTGCTAAATATTTAAAATTCAGCTCAGGAATTGTACTGAATAGTATGAAGGCTTGAGACGGTAGGGACTGATGTGGCAGTCCTTGCTGATAAGGAGTTCCATGGACTCAAATGAGATTGCATGAGTAAAGAATTTTGGGATCAGGCTCATGCAGCCTGTTCTTTCTTTAAAAATCTTGACAATTAAAGGTTTCTTGAAAGCCGGTGTCTAAATGATGAAAGCATCCAGTTAAAGTTCTTTAAGTCTTGTTTTTAGCAAGGCAGTATATTCACTCACTGGAGATAAACAGCAGTATTGAAAAGAATACACATTAATCCCTTTTCAGAACAAGCTGTTGATGCATATATGAATGTTATCTTTTATGGTGGCATAAGTACTTCAAAGTAAATTTTACAAGAAGATCTGCCAATATTCAAGACTGATAATGTTAGTGTGTAGAATTTGGTTTATGTTACCTAGGCTGGACAGAATCATGTTGAAGCCATAAAAAGATTCTGAAACTCTTCTTACCGTATTCTTGAGTTTGGATATTTTATGGAAGGCCAATTGTAGCCTAGCCATATTCTGTCCCAAATAGCAACGTGTGAAACTAGTACACTTATAGAACTAATGTATTTCCATCACAGCCCATTTTTAAAATGACTTCTCTCCTTTAAACCCATTGTTGCTCAGTTTAAACCTGTTTTAGCTTCTAAGGATAAAATAAGTGGGAAGCCTGGAAAAAATGATGGTATCACACCAGAGAAGAAAATTAGTTTTCTCTTTTACAAATTTCTTAAAAGAGATCCATTGGGAATAATGTTGTGTCATTGAAATATAGGACCTGGACTGACAAGGTGTTGAGCCTGTTTTGGAGGCTATGAGCTCACAGAGGATGCACCAAAAGAGGCATTCCTCCTAGGAGGCACTGATATCAATGATGAACAGCTGTTGTGCTAACCAAATTTTACTTGAGTATTTGATGTCTTAAATAAGTTGCTGAATGAT
>NW_005842487.1:135224-153584 GCF_000455745.1 Alligator sinensis | reverse complement strand
TTGTCTGTGAACATTATTTCTTAATTGCATGCTTCCTTCAAAAAAAATTACTATGAGAAGGTGGTGACTGAAGATGTATGAGGTATGATTAGGGTTCAGCAAAAGGCGCTGGGATTTCTCACTTGCTTAAAGTTCAAGTATTTGCATACATGTTTTTGAAGGACTAATCACAAATTCATGATTGCTTTGGAAACAAGCTATTTCAACTAAACATCTTACTTATGGTGCTTCTTATGCATAAGCAGCATTTTACCATAACATTTATTTTAGTTTATAATGCAAAGTATGCTTAAGGGGATGTCAAATATTTGCATATCATTTTATGCACCATGGTAAACTCCAGCCTGGTCCATTTTGTCCATGTTGCACCTTCCAAAAGTTTTCAGTCTATGAATCTCTGGTTTCTCTCTGACATCATCTGGAAACCACAGGCTTTCACCAGCAATTGAGAAGGTAAGCCCTCAGAGGCCCTTTTCTCTTTCTTGTGTCAAAGCTTCCATCTTCTATTGCCTGGGGGAGTCGTACTGAGTTAGGAAAGTACCTTGAAAACATCCATTCTGCTCTGCTGTGTGATGCCACTGTAAATGTTTGGTTTTTTTCCCAGGCAGCCTATGTGCAGGCACTTTTGGAGAGTGCTGTGCATCATGGATGTTAGTACGCAGCAGTGCTGGATGCAGGGCCCCTATATGCTGTTTCTTGTATCCATCACTTTATTGATTACAGAA
This sequence comes from Alligator sinensis, assembly GCF_000455745.1. Taxonomy (NCBI): domain Eukaryota; kingdom Metazoa; phylum Chordata; order Crocodylia; family Alligatoridae; genus Alligator; species Alligator sinensis. Next base: position 152,859 of record NW_005842487.1, on the reverse strand, counting down.
AAATAATAGGGCAATTCTTCTGTTGCAAAGAACTCAGAGCACAGCGGCTCAGAATGTTTTTGACGCTCTGGATTCCCAATTTAAATCTCTAGGTTTACCTTGTGAATTTTGTAGGTGTTTGCACACTTAATGGTGCTAATATTGTATGGCACCCTGAGGCACCCTTAAAAGGGTCTCATAGCACCCTGATTAACAATGACTGCCTTTAGACTCTGTAAATTTAAAACGCTCTCTGAAGAAAAGCAGCCAGAGATAGGAGTCTCCCCCTCCAGCCAATGACTAGATCCATTCATCAATATAAGCCCAAAGAAGAAATTCTGGACCAAATGGTATATTCTCGAGTTAAAGGCAAAATACAAGCGAATGTAGTCTCTGCCTCCCTTGAAGTCTTTGTGCCTTTCCAGCTGAGTTGTATTCCAGTACTGTACCTGTTTCTGAAGGACTATGGGTTTGACAAACAAGTAGCTTATAGTTCAAGATTGTCTGATGCATTTGGCTCAATTCAACCTCACACACACATAAGTAACCTTAGCATAATGGAGATTAGGAGTCTGGACAAAAAACTATGAATTAATGCTTTTCTTTTACTTCCTTTAATTTTTTATATTTTCTCCACATACCAGACCTGCTTGCCAATTTTCTGTGAAGGAGACCAGAGCCTTGCCTGGCAACAAATCTCTTATGTACCTCGGTGCATGAAATGACTGTAGGCAGGTTACACAGCCAGTTGAGGATCCCTAGCATAAGTTGTAGAGTTGGAATGTGCCTGCACAATGCAATCCCCAGCTGATAGAATAGTCTTTGGGGCTGTGGATAAGTGAGATGAATTTGAAATAGCCCTGATTACATTGATTCAGCCACAATTACGTTGATTCAGCATAAAATCACCTTTACACCTCATCTTCAGGTCCTGAACAGAGAGAGGTTTTGCCAGACCAGAGGTGGAGCTGTCCAACCTAGATTTCCTCACTGGTACTTATCTACTGTAGTTGCAAAACACTGTAGCATGCGTATATTTAGTAAGTTAGTTTTGATATTGGAATGTTTTTAGGCAAGAATCCAATAGCTAATTATCAGATGTAATTCCCTTTTCAACATTTTTTAGGGAAAACAAAGATTTTAAAATTATAACTATCGAGGTTCAAAGCAGTACTGAAAAGTTGCATCCTTTTGTTTTAAGTTACCGAGGAGAAAACGTATCCAAACTTTATGAGGAAAAGAGTTGGCTTGGTGTTTGCATGTGTGAAATATTAGTTTTAAAGAGAATTTTCTGACTCTGTCTACTTTGTCAAACAAATTGCATTTTTCAGTTTCTCAGTTTTCTTCCTGATATGACTTTTAGCTGTGAATTGAACTTCCAAAAGAAATGGAATGAAAATGAGACAAATAGTGATAGTCGGGGACACACGTCGATGTCCCAGTGAAATCTATGTGAAACAGATTGAGTCAGAATTCTTAGGATAAAATCAGATCTATGCTATGGAAACTGTAGGAGAGAGATCAGCACTACAGACTGGAGAGAGATTTTCCCCTTGGCTATGGCTGCAGGGTTTTTTTGTTCATTTAATGACATCTACAGAAAAGTTTTTTAAAGAAGCATAGGAATCTAGATTCTTAGGTGTTGTAAATCCTACATAATTCCATTGATTTCCACATGAATTTCTACCACCTCAACACCTGTCCATTCTTCTGTAGGATAATTTAGCCTGAGGGTAAACCTCTGGCTTTCATTTTCTTCATGTTGTTTTGCAGCAATGGGCCCTTACTCTCTCTTCATATTTCATTCAAAGGATGGAAAATGCGACAGCCAAATGATAGACTTCTCTGACTGATGGAGGATGAGGCTGGTTCAAATTTTCTTAGAGACTTCTCTGACTGATGGAGGATGAGGCTGGGTCAAATTTTCTTTCTGGTATTTTGAGGATTGAAAATGTGGCTTTGGAAATTGATTTCTTTTTGATCATTCAAATTTGTTCCTTATTGCTGGGGTCAATGACTTCTGCACTTTTAGCAGCCTTTTCCTATCTCACACTCAATAATAACAATGAGCTTTGCTTTTGCTAATGCAACTATATATCTTCACTGTGCCCATTTCAAATCTGCGGGGAAAGTACAATTGATGTCTGCTACAGTGGATGTTACAATCAGTAGGGAAGGGAATACAATTATTATATCATAGCCATGTGCATAATTGGGGTGAGCTCATAATCTAAAATCAGCATTGCTTTGTTCTGTTCTCTTCTGTCATCTAGCAAGACCTGCTTTGTTTCAACTTGATTATGTCCAAATCCTTTGTTTTGTCCAAATAACTTTTCATGTCTGGTTATTTGAGATCCTTTTTTAGTTTTTATTTTATCTCTATGGTGTGCAGAGAATCATGATTGCTAGGCTTTGCTCCCATACATAGTAGCTATTTACATGGTTTACACTAATCTCCTAAAGCAACTGGATTCTGTCAAGGATCATGTCTGGAGATGAAGTAGTTGCTTTTCTTAAATATTGTACTAACAGTCAAGCTTGCTTACATACTACTCCAGTGTATTTAATCACAAACATACCAGAGTCTTCCCTTAATATGCAGCAATGTGTTCTGTTGTTAAATGGATGGAGAAGTCAGCTCCTTAGTGATCACTTGTCACATGCTTAGAAACTTCCTTCTGTTTCCACTCCCTGCTTTTTTCCTTTTGCATCTGTTGCTTTCCCATAGTCTTTAAGGACTGCTTGACTGCCACATAAAGAAGGGAAATACAACGACAATTCAAACTTACTTTACATATTGCTGAGCACTCTGGAAGTTCTGAATGGTGTCTGGCCAGTGCAAACTGTGGAGTAGTCACATACTGCAATATTAACATGTGACTGACTTGGGGAATGTCTCAATGGGTTGGGGAGGGGGTGATGGGGTGGGAAAATCACACGCATGTTTTACTGTGCATGTTGTTTTGATCACTATTTTTAGAAGCTCAATTATGAAGTAGAAGAACCTATGCAATCATGATATCTTTGATATAGTACTTTAACTTATTTTGTGTTCTTCAACAAGCTTTTCAGTTGCATGGCTCTTAAACTTTCTAATTACATTGTAAAGAACTATATTCCACAGCTGCATGCTATAGCAATTATTTAAAGAAAAAAAAAACCTACCAAATTTCTCCTCTAAAGATCACTGGCTTGAGTGCTTAATTATTTACTATAAATCATATCACCTCATCTTTAATTTGTCCCCAGGATATAATTTTTTTAATGAAATTAACCATTGGATGTACCAAAATGTTTGGCCCCACTCATCATAGTGCACGTACTTATGAATGCGCAAAAATTGCTATATCCTGCAGCTGAGGTCATTCTGTCTTTGGGAGGCATGGGAGTACAGTAGTGGAGTACATGTCACAGATGTACAGTAGTGGGTCCAAAAAAATGTAATGATATTCCTTATGGATGTGAAAGGGGAAAAAGTTGATGATAACTTACAGTATGTACAGATCCCAGAGCTTTCCAACTAATGTTTCTGTACCTTTAGCTTGCACAGAATAGCTGGATCCATTACTGACATAAAAGGTAATGAGATGCCTTTGGCCTGGATCGGTAGGAAGGCTGAAATGCACAAGTCTTCAGGATTTAATTCTTTTAGGCACAAAGGCAAATTTTTTTTGCTCCACCTGGGGGGGTGGGGAAGAAACCTGCATCACACTTATAGGCTTGGCAGTGCTACACGCTAGCACCACGGCTGAAAGAGACTTAGGGGTTATGATTGACTACAAGATGAACATAAGCATCCAATGTGATACAGCAGTTGGTAAGGTGAACAAAACTCTGGCTTGCATTCATCGATGCTTCTTGAGCAAGTCCCAAGATGTCATCCTCCCATTGGACTTGGCCTCAGTGAGGCCACAGCTGGAGTACTGCATCCAATTCTGGGCTCCACAATTCAAAAAGGATGTGGAGAAGCGTGAGAGAGTCCAGAGGACAGCCACACGCATGATCAGAGGGCAAGAGAACAGGCCTTATGAGGAGAGACTGAGAGCCACGGGACTCTTCAGCCTGGAGAAGCAAAGGCTCAGGGGTGATTTGGTGGCAGCCTGCAAGTACTTAAGGGGTATGCATCAGAACCTGGGGGAACGCCTATTCACCAGGGCACCCCAAGGGATGATGAGGTCCAACAGTCACAAATTCCTCCAAGACTGTTTTAGGCTGGATATAAGGAAAAACTTCTTTACTGTCTGAGCCCCCAAGGCCTGGAATAGACTCCCCCAGAGGTGGTGCAAGCACCTACTCTGGACTCTTTTAAGAAATATTTGGATGCTTATATTGTTGGGATCCTTTGACCGTAGCTGACTTCCTGCCCCTTGGGCAGGGGGCTGGACCCAATGATCTTGCAAGGTCCCTTCCAGCCCTGATGTCTATGAAATCTACAATATCAAAGTAGATGTATGTCTATATCTACTTTGGTTAGTCTATAAGGTGCAAATCTACTCTGCTTCCTACTTGCCTTCAGACCAGCTTGGCTCACTGTCTCTTTGCAGAATGATTCCCAGTTGCAATAACCCAGTGAGCTTGTGTGTTTGCCTTCCTTGCACTGATCCAGTCCAGGTATCACATCACTTTTTGCATCTGTTTATGAGCACACAGACCTTTTTATTTTCCTTTTATGTATAAATGCAAAGAATTTGCTTTTTTTTAAAATTTAGTACATCATCCTGGGAAGTGCATGTCACAAACCAACTCCACCTTCACCTTCACCACCTGCCGCATTCTGCACCCCTCCGATGAGCTCACGCGAGTCACTCCAAGGTAAGGGCTTTTAGAGGCACCAAAGGAATTCAAGGATTTGTCACCGTCCTCTAGAGAGATGAAATAAGTCATGGTGTAAGCCAGTGGTTAGCATGCTTTTGCTTCCAACCCCTGGCATAAGGAAAGACATAGCAATGGTGATATCCTTTCTGGGAGTAGGGAGAATTATAACACATCTTCAAAGCGTTCTTCTCCCTTTACACTCTCTGCTAAATCTCACCCAATTTTAAGAGGGATATGTGGAGGATTCAGCTTTGGTAAGCCAATAGGAGATATTTTAGCATCTGTGTTCTGTAGTTCAAATGTGGGGAAGAATCAGAAATGAAGAACAATGCACCCGCCTCATTTCTGCAGCAACCCAGGACAGCTACCAAGAAACAAACCCTGTTCATTCACTCCTACTATGCACATATAACTGGCTGGAGAAAAATGTCGAGTGATTGCTATTAGTGGCACCTGTTGTGTCCATGGCTGCTCTCAGGATCCTGCCTGAGTTGAAGATCCTAAGAGCATCCATAAGTTTGTTCCAAAAAGTGACTAAACAAGTTTTGCATTTGATGCAAGAGCACATGTGTGGGACTTGTTTCTTTGGCAAAACTGGATCACAATGGAGGGAGGTGTAGATTTACATTGATTTGCTACAGTATTTTAACCAGGGGCTTCCCACACGTTTGCACCTGAAAATCAATTGGATGTATCAAGTTTGTGTGTTTACACACAGTGAAACGAGCTGTCATGCAGAGCACCAGCATGAGTTTCCATATATGCCCTCAAAATTTTTTTTTACTTAGTATTTTTCTCTTGCTCTACAGGGGTGAATTTCACCCATAGAGAGGATTGAGGGACTAATCATTTAATCAAACAGAGAAGAGCTGGAGAGTGGCGGTCCTTGCTGGGGAAAGCATTTGAAAATAACTCCCGCGTTCAATTTGATGCAGGCTTAAAAGTGTAATGAGAGCTGCCTGCTATATATCAGTGTAACTGTTTGAAATGAAGAGATGACTCCGTCTAGTCACTTGAGCAGGCTGCTCTATAACAGAGGTCACTGATAGGCACAGGATTAGTCTTTGTAGAGGGACTAACGATTTGATGATCAAGGAAAATTAAAAAATTGGACCTCATGGCATACCTTCATAACAAGTTGGAGGCCCAGCTTGTGCCATCACTTTTTTTTCCAGTTATAGCAGGCTTACACCCAGTATCCTTCCACTTCCACCATCTTCAGCTTTCACCAGTCTCCACAAGGGAGAGTACTTAATGTTTCCTTATTCGGGATTTATTTCAAAGATCTAAATTAATGAAGGATATTGCTTGGGAACCAAACTGGTGCTGAATGCATGTGACCTATATTTGGGGCATTTGATAAATTATGGCTAACTGTGAACACATGGTAGCGCATGAGTATTTAGAGAAGAAGTGTAAGTATATGATGGCAGATCTGCCTGTTTATGCATTCATCCCCGGGGGGTATAAATAAAGAGCCAAGGTGTTACTTTTCCCTTCTAGTACCCCTACTTAAATAAGATACTTCTATTTTGCTGCAGCTCCTCTTTTTAGAAAGTAGACAATGTAGAAGTGCTCTTCATTATGTCCATAATTATCCCCCTGAGGTTGCATTGACTGCTAAACTTCCATTTTGCTATAACCGGGAACTAAATTCAGCTTCATTTTAGTCCATTCTCAGGGGCATTGGTACCCCAGTATGTAGCATAGTCACAAACATGTGATGATATCAACGGTGAGGAGGAACTCCTTAAACTATAAATGATTCTTCACAGGTCATGTGAGGAGGACGATGAAACTGCATTATGTCACGTTATGCTGAGAGGAGATATAGGGCAGACACTATGACCCAGCGTGGCAGGGGGTGAGCAATACTGCCAGCAGTTTCTGTGCTGGCAGGGTCATGTAGAAGGAATGCTAGTGTGTGTGGCACCAGCTAACCCAAAGAGCTTAGATATTTACCCCACCGGTTGCATTTCAACCTAACATCCTAACACAGGTTACATTCTAACCAGACTAAATTTCATATAGCAAAGCAAGGTGCTGATCTTAAACCTAACCCTGGCACTGTCACTAGGTTGAGGTACTTAGGCCACTTCGGGTCTACTTTTGCTTTATTTCCTATGGGTGTATTTGGGCTGCCTTGAAGCAGTTCATTTTGGTGGGAAAAGTCCTTCCAATTAAGGTGATACAGGAATATAATACCACTGTAACAGATCTTTTCATACCCTTCTGGACTTCAGCGTATATCTATGCTGGCAAAGTAGCAGAAATGTTAACCTCTGTTACGGTAAAATGAAATAAAGAGGGGAATTGGAAAGGGGGGGAAAGATGGTCATTCATATTGGTGCTGACTTTGGTTTTTGCTGGTAGGTTCTTTTTTTTTGCTTGGGGGGGAGGGGATAGCCGAGCCCTGCACATGCCCGGAAGAGGCAGCACATTACTTCAACCCGGCTCGCCCAATGCCTATAAAGATAGGGTGCTTTAATGGGCCTTTTTTGGTGCTATTATCTAATAGGTGATTGACTCAGCTTTAGCTAAAAGCACCAAGAAGCCCCGCTGAAGCACTCAATCTTTGCAGATGCTGCAGTCGGGTTGAAGTAATGTGCTGCTGCTTCCAGTAAAGTGGGTTTTTGTTTTTTTGGTTTTTGGTTTGTTTGTTTTTTAAACATGTGCAAGCAGCCACAGAGATCTAACACACAAAACCAAAACAGCTGTGACTCATGGGTGCTGAGCACCTGCTAATTTTTTTTTGGTGGGTGTTTGAGCCCTGGAGCACCCACAGACTTGGTGCCTATGGTTATCCAGGAAAGCCAGAAAGATTTTTATGGCTGTTCTTTGGTATGTTTTATTTGTATATCACTTAAATTTGACCATTATCGGTAGCATCCTTAGTTTCCAAAATGTCTCTGGTTCCAATCTTTACAAATTAGTTCATGAGTAAACTTTCTCCTTCTTCTCCCTTCTCTGCCCCTTCACCTCCCCCGGCTTTTTAGGACTGCATGGATACCCCTATTTTTAGCCAAGTGATGCAGTGTACTGTTGTGACTGTCTTTTTGTCCATGGCTCTTTTTATTGTTGCCACCATCAACTAATCAGATACAAGATGCAGCTTCAGTATGTGGCAGAAAGACACATTCTTAACTAACCTCTCCCTGTTCTCAGCCTTGCCTTCCAAGTGTGTGTGTGCACTGCTGCAGCGGTCATGTGTTACCTTCTTGGCTACAATAAGGAGCCCTCCCCCTGCCACTGTTCCCAAGCCTGTGAGAGCATGGAATAAAATTGTTTGCCTGTTTCGGTTGCAACAAAAAGCCACCAGGGGATGCAAAGAAATTAATTTCCCAGGCAGCTGAGAGCTGTCAAATTGGAATGTTAAAACCGATAAACCTTGCGATGGTACTTGGCTGTATGTTACATTTGTTGCAGCTGGGGAATCTGTTGTAGATGTGTGGAGAATTCCTATAGAGACTATTACTCGGGGGAATGCGCTGTTTCCTGACAGTACACGACACAATTTCTCTGGCCCTGCTTGTTCACTTACTGCTTGGCCACAGGGAAGGAGCAGCACTTTGAATTATTGGCGCTTTACAGATGTCTTGACCAAACCAGTTAAAAAGCTGTCATGCTCTGATATGTCAGGATTAAAGTGTCTCGTCCTGTTTTTTAACTCAAGTTAACTGCTTGCCTAATGCTAAATAGACATTATTTAGCATTAGGTCCTGTGGCCATAACTCTTAGGTATCTAAGAAGAAATGTTCGTGGAGCGTATAAACTTGTACAGGCAACCTCCGCTTAACGCTATTTTGCTTAGCGCTATTTCACTATAACACTCATTTTAAATTGATATCTGATTTCACTTATCGCTCAGTGAGTTCTTCATAATGCTCACGGTCACCATCTTGGGTCATTAAAAACAATTGCGGTCACCATCAAATACTTTCAGTTTGGCTTAACGCTTGTTTTGCTAAACGCTTGGTTTTTCAGGAACCAATTAAGAGTGCTAAGTGGGAGTTGCCTGTAGTGTTAATTTAGTTTGAGTCCATTAGCAATCTATTAACTTGTGTTAAAACCTCACTACAAACTCTAATCATGGCAAATCCTAAGATTTTTGTCTCTCTGGGCACAAAGAGGATGAAGTTTGTTACCATAGGGCTTGCCTCCACTTGGAGCTTTACCAGAATAGCTATTCTGATAGACTCTCTCAAGTGCAGATAAGACCTTTTAAATGTAATTCAGTTGAACTCCACTCCCTGGCACTGCCTGTCTCTGTGGATACAGTTCAACATCTTTCAAACAAAAAGGTTAAACTGTGCCTATGTGACTGAAAACCTCCTGTTTTGCCCACATAGACCTGACCAATGAGGCTGCATTCAGCAGTCATAAAATGGTTGGGAAATCACTTTTTAAGGTTTGTGAGTCACTTTAAACTTCTCCTGGTTGAAGGTCTGTATTTGCAATGTTACCATGTCTTGGATGGTAAATAACTATAGCAGGCAGTTCTTTTGACTTCAGATTTTGAGTAGGGGTCATACAGACGTAAAGTTATTTAGTTACCTAAACCTTTTTCTGAGATGGCAAGTGCTTAGTGACTGCTGTATAGCTGGAGAGGTCTGAGTCTAATGCTCAAGTAAACATCAGTAAATTTAAGAATTGGTATTTCAGCACATAGGAACCTAAATATAACGTTTGTCACCATTGTGCTGTTAATTTTTTGGGAATGGAAGTTGAGTTCAGTCCTCATTCATGGGATAGGGCTTGGCAGCTGAGAAGGAGGAAGTGCACCAGAATTAGTGCCATGGGGTATATGGTTTTTAATCCACAGATATTTTGTATATGAAATGTATAGTCATTCCTGCTTTCCTTTTTATTTCCCACCTTCTGGCCTATTGCCTAGGTTGCTTTGGTTTTGGTGTGGAGAGGAGGGGGAGTACTCATGGATCACAGCTATACAAATAAGTCTGCATATTTAATTTCCTGCCAAGTTGTCGATCACTCAACTAACAAGCAGTTGGTAGCGAATGGCTTCGTTTGCTTTTTTTTTTTTCTCCACCTGTTCTCCCCAAAGGTACTGAGTTCCTAGTAGGAGTTTCTCTGGCAGTGAGTGCTCAGCACCTCTAAAAATCAATCCACAATGCTTTTTTTGCACATTTTCTGCTACATGCAAAGGGGATAATTCTAGCTAAGCATGTCAATGAAAATGCTGAATTCCAGCTGCTTTGCTACACTTCTTCTTCAGCAGCTAGAACAGAGGCTACACTTGAGCTCATCTTGCTGTTATAGGTTCTGCTTCCCATCATTTGTAGCCTGCCATACAGCGAAGGCAGCATTGCTGGAGCCATAAGCATTAGTGTAGCCATTTGTGTAGTAGGTTCAAAATTGTGGCTCTTAGCCACATCTCAGTCTTTTAGAAGCTGGTAGTAAACTCACATTTATTTAATCCTTATCTCATTGAAATAATTCGGATTTTTAGGGTCAGTTATTTGGCCCCTTGCAGTCAGTGAGCAAAGCCTGTAGATGCCAAACTATTTAGGACCATTTATTTGAGATGGTGTCAAATGTTTGTTTGGATTTTGGAAACTGTTAATCCAATTGTCCTGGACAAATATCATGTTTAAAGCTTTGCACTTAGAGAATGACTGCTTGTACAAAATTTGCAATTCATGTAAGCTCTGGATACAGGATACATTTCTGGGTCCATCTTTCAAGCGTTCTTGGAAATGGAAGGCCTGTTTACTTTCTAAAATTGTTACAAAGATTGTGATTTCTAAGAAGATATTAATTCAACTTCTCTTATTTTCAGCCTTAACGCAGCACCTACTCCAGCTTGTGGCAGCGTTAGCAATTTAAAAGGCACCCCAGTGGCTACCCCATGCACCCCTCGACGTTTAAGCCTGGCAGAATCCTTCACTAACCTCCGGGAATCAACGACTACTATGAGCACATCCTTGGGACTGGTGTGGCTGCTTAAAGAATGGGGGATCTCTGCAGCCGTGTACAATCCACAAAGCTGGGACAGAGCTAGCAAGGGCACTCTCCTGACCACATATTCTCCTAAAATGGCTATCATTCCTTCAACTCCTCCAAACTCCCCTATGCAGACTCCCTCTTCCTCCCCTCTGTCTTTTGAATTCAAATGCACCAGTCCACCTTATGACAACTTCCTGGCTTCCAAACCTGCCAGCTCCATTTTGAAGGAGGTGAGAAATAAAAAGAACATCAGGAACAGTGAGAGTCAGACGGATGTGTCTGTCTCCAACCTTAATCTTGTGGACAAAGTGAAGCGATTCGGGATTGCCAAAGTAGTTAGTTCGGGGCAATCGCAAGCTCCTTCCTTAAGTGATGACCAGGGACCTCTTCTTTGTGGGGCACAGGGACCAGTGAGGGCCTTTGTTCCCACAGGCCTGGTGCCAGAAGGTCTACCCTTGGGCTGCCCTGCTGTAACAAGTGCCATTCAACTGAACAGTGGCATTCGAAGGAACCGGAGCTTCCCAACTATGGTGGGCTCCAGCATGCAGATGAAAGGCCCTGCAACTCTCACTTCAGGCATCCTCATGGGAGCCAAGCTACCGAAGCAAACTAGTTTACGGTGAAGGATTTAATTTTTATGGCTTGTCTTTTAAACAGATACCAGGAATCCTCCTTTTCCAATCCTTTTTGTTTTGTTTTTCTTCCATTGCTTTCTGAGTTTGACAAATCAACTTTGTGCCTAATGGGAGAAGTGTGTAAATTTGTACAATGTGTAAATATGTACCTGAATCTGATATATTGTAACTAATTGGATTATTTTACTGTCAACTGAGTGCAAAATGTTCTTAACACTGCAATTTGCTGTACTGAGGGTTTAAATTGCTAACCTTTTGAAAGGGTTATTTTTAAAGATGCACTGAAAAAAAGAGACAAAAACATCATAACTAGAAAAGTGAAATTCTGTAGCTAGGCTAACTTGACAGTTAGAAAGCATAGTAAGGCTGTTGGGTTATTGATTAATACCTGAGACTTTGAATAACAGCACACACGGCTCCTGTGAGCCTGGGAGCATTTATACTTCATTAAATGCTTTAAAAATCACTGTTCAGCATTTGTTATTTACATTTTGCATTTGTGGTGTTGGGCTATTTGAATGCATGCCTGACCTAATGAGACTTCTATTGTTTTCTACCGCACCCCCCCATCATAAAACTTGAACTAACCATGTTTTTTAGGTCAGCAGGTCTGCTGGGTGCCTGAAACAATGACATATTTCCACTACTGCTGTTTCATCTGTCACATCTATATTCTGTGTGACTTTTTGTGTTGGCTTTTTTTTCACCTCCCCCGATGCTGCACTGGACTGTGGAAGGGAAAATGCTTTATATTATGTTCATTGCTGACACTGAAACCACATGCCTTGCAAACTATCCCTAAGAGTAGTGTTGATGATTCATAAAGAAACATGGCAACCTCATTCTGGGAGCCAAAGTAGCTGAATGGATTGGAAAATATAGTGTTCTTTTAGAACAATCTTAAGCAGTATTGGGAAAAGGTGTGTCTGTGAAATACCATGCAGGGAAGAACCACAAAAGCATTTAGTAGCAGATTGGTACAAGTGAAAGAGAACAAATTCTGAGCTTCTGTTTGCCTGTTTTTCTCTACAGATTTTATACGTAAAGAATACAAAACTAAATATTAAGTGGTTTTGTAACCCTGAGTGAGAGTCTGTCTGTCTTTCACTGTGTTTTCAAAGAAACTTGTTTTCCTACAGGTCCAACCTTGCTAGAAGGAACAGTTGGGATTTTGATCAGAAGAACCTAATGTATGCTGGAATATTCCTCCCTGCCTGTCCCAATTCTATGTTTAGGTGCTTGTAATAAGATTCAATAGCTCATGAAATAAAAATGGACAAAAAAGTTGCTTACTTCATAGCCAAAGCAAGACCATCTTTCAGCTTCTAGTTTGTTTGTTTTTTAAACTTCTGGCATCTACTTTTTTCCCCTTGCAATTCAAGCACCCAGTTTATTTATTGCCACCAATACTGCACTACTTGTAACTGCCATGAATTGCCATTTGTACCAGACTGTTACTAAATCATTAGCACTGATCATTTCTTGTATAAATGGAACTGTCTTTTAGTCTTTGTGACAAGAGATGGGTGTTTTGTTTTTGTTTCTGGTTTTTTGGGGTTTTTTTTGAATGAGGTAGATACTAGAGTAGTGCAATGGACACTAAGGATATTTTGAGAGAAAACACATGATCCAAATACTGCATGTGTTTTGAAGACTTCTATTTATTCTATGAACTTAAAAAATGTTTTAGTAAAATGTCATCAGCTCTATTTGCTGTTGTATGCGTGCACTTATTGCAAGTAACTTTAAGTATCTTTTTATTTGAATGTATCCTAAAACAGTAGATAGAATAACAATTGTTTCTGAAACATCATAGACTTATATGGACCATTTTATGTACCCAGAGAGAAAAAGCAATACCATATGAGAATTTAAAATGTTAAACTTTATCATGCACTTGGGAAGTATTACTTAGCCTTTAAAGAGACAGTAGGAACTATCCAACCGCCAGGAAAAAAAAATGATTGTAACATGTCAGAAAGAGAGAACTTAAATTTTCTTCACAGATGAATATCAATAAAATCAAATGAAAATTATCTGGTTGTCTGTTATTCAGCTTTATCCTGGGCTTTTAAGGCGATTAATACTTTCATCTCGGAATGTATGACTCTCTCATAGCCATAATGTGTGTAATTTGTAAATTATGCTAGAGAGAGACCTGGTTCAAAAACATTGATAGAAAAATCTGTGGTTTGTGACCAACTGTCTGAGGAGTGAAGTGATTCTACAGAACTGCTTTACCTGGTATTGTTCAAACAACTGTGGAACTGACTACAATTGTATTAAAAAATTGAACAGTAAAGCAATAACTCTAGGGAATGGGTCAACTTGGACTTTTATACTGTGTGTTGTTTAGAGTGGGGCATAAACATCCCCTGTATATGGACGAGATATAAATGGTGATGGTTAAAAAGCAAAGTACTGAGATGAGTTGAGGGGACCTTTGTCAGGCCTGTTATTAAATACCTTCTTATTTGGATTTATAAAGGGGACTAAGCAGCATGCTAGCAAACTTTACAGCTTATAATAAATAAGCAGCAGCTACAGGCACCAGAGAGGACTGAGTAATAATAGAAACAGATGTAAGCGAATGAGACTGGCAAGCAGAAAATCGTAGTGAGATTCAACTTCAAAAGATGCAATCTACTATCTGTGGGCAGAGGAACATGATATAAATTCTAGATATTAATTGGGAAGGGAGAAACTTCAAGACCAGTTAAGCCAAAGGTGACTTGGGAGACTTTGCATTCTGTCCAATTAAATGGGATGTTGCAATGTAATGTGATGGCTGCCACAAAAGGCCAGTGCAATTAGAGGCTGCATACATGGAGACCTACTGTCAATGAGCAGAGAGCAAACTCTTTTGGTCCATTGTGACCCCAGCAGAAATTGTGTTCAGTTGTAGGAATCTCGTAATCAGAAATATATTGATTGATCAGAAGGAATTCAGAGAAAAGGAGCACAATAATGAGATTGTCCTTGGAAGACTGACTTTAGGAAGTGCAACTTATAGAGATAATCCTAGAAGTAATGGAAAAGCATAAACAAGGTTTTTGCACTGTTCCAGTTGTGTGATGGAATTAAGAGTGGGTTGGCTATAAGAATTAACATTGACAGCATTACATCAGTGGTGAATAGTATCCCATTGGAAGACTCCTTGCCTAAGAGTTTTGCTGTTAAAATGGACACAGCACTAGTAACCTAGAAAACAATCTGGCATGGTCAGGAAAGCAGACATAGGCCTGGTAATTAGTACTGACATTTTATTACAAATTGTACCCTGAGGCTTCAAACATTGTACAGGACTGCTGCCCAGCAGCTTACCATTAGAAGGCTTTTTTTCCCCCCCTCCCCTCAACTTTTATGATCCATTTGAGTCCATGAATTTAGTAGCTCTTATGTAACATCCTCTGTATATTATACTGCCGCCAGGAAGTGCTAGGCAGCCTACAAGTCATAAGTATATATGTCTTTTTATTTCAATGAACAATGGCTGTACTGCCAGAAGATACAACAGCAAGGATGTTCCTGACTTATTTCTCTAGAACAGTGCCTCTCAATCAGGGTGCTCCAAACTGCCCTCATCTTCTATCTGTTCTACCCATCTATTATGCTGCAAAATTCAATCAAAATCATAACAAGAGCTAGAACAGATACTCATCAGGACTCTATTATCAAAATTTCCCTAAGTGGCCAGGGGTGGAACTGGTTACTCAGACCATCTTCATTTTAAACTATTGAAAACCTATCTCTCCTTTTAGACTAGGGGCTGGTAAAATACAGCCCTCCGGCTGAATCTGGCCCACCAGGTCATTCTATCCGGCCTGTGGAGCCTGTAAAGAATTTAGAAAATTAATATATATCTGCTCCTGGCTGCCTGTCAAAGATGACAGGACCCAGGGGCAGTAGGACCCAGGAGGAGCCAGTGGCAGAACTTAACTGCAGCAGCAAGTCTGGCCCAGCCCTGCTTCCTCTTCAGCCCCTCCGCTGCGAGCCCCAGCTGGAAGCCTTTGCCTAGCAGGGGCTTCTGGAAGCTTCTGGCCTGGGACTGTTCCTGCCTCCCTGCACCAAGGGAAATACAGATAAGGCGGGGGTGGAGGGGAAAGCAGTCAGGGGAGGACCTTGGGCTATCACCCCAGTCCTCCGGGCTGGCCTGGCTCCTGCAGTCCTGGTGCTGCAGCCAGGAACCATGTGGTGCCAGTGGGTGGGGGAGTGGGGAAATGGCTGTGGCAGGCAGGGGTAAGGAGCAGTGCATGAAACACAGAGCAAGGTGGAAGTGTGGGGCCTGTGCCAGTGCACTGGGGCCAGTGCCAGTGGGGCCCAGAGCGGAGTAGCAGGAGCGGCAGGGGCTCTGTGAAGCCGGGGTGGCTCCCTCCTCTCTCTTCTTGAGCAGCTCAGCCTGGCTTCACAGAGTCCCTGGAAGGCCAGACCCTGCACTCCTGCCACCCAGCTCTGGGCCTCACCAGCCGGGCACTGGCATAGGCCCTGCTCTCCCGCCCGGCTGTTGCTGTGCTCCACGCGCCTGCTTGCTGCCCGTTCCCCCTGACTGCTGCAGCCATTTCCCTGCTTCCCCCCTCCCCCCCGAACTGCACTCCTGCATCACGTGGTTCCTAGGTGCAGTGCTGGGACTGCAGGAGCATCTCAGACATGGTGCCAGAGTGGCTGGGGCGGTGGTGGTGGCGGGGAAGTGGCAGCGAGTAGGAGTATGGGGGCCACGCCAGTTCCAGGAACAGCAGAAATGCAGAGACCGGGCTTGCAGGAGTGCTGCAGGGGCTCTGCTTGCCTCATGGGTGGGGCAGGGACAGGCTGTGGGCAAACCCTCCCCCCTACACAAGCCATAACCCTCTCCAGCCACCCTCTCCCCACGCACTCATAGCCCCCCACAAAACCCATACCCACCCACACCTATCTACCCACCCACAAATCCCACACACACACCCTCCCCCATGCCCCACATACCCACAAACCTATACCCACCCTCCTGCCCACACCCTCCCACAATATACAATAGTATCAGACTTCATTTTAAGCTATTATACTGTCATGTCTATGTATACTACACACACGCATGTAAATCAGGACATTTTTTTTAATGAAATTAATGAATGTTGTAGTACATGTTTGATTTTTAAAATATAATTTGGTATTTTTGTGATTCAGAGATGGGAAAACCCCTTGCTGAAAGGAGTTTTTCTGGGAGGGGGGTTGGTAAGAGGAGGGACTTCTGGTGGCAAAGGTCAGGAGTTAGGGGGTAGGACTTCTGGTCCCAAGATGGCAACCAGGGGGTGGGGCACCTATCAAGGAGCAGGGCTACCCATGCAGCCCTCAATGGCTTGCCAAAACTGGGAAAATGGCCCTCCACCCAAAATAATTGCCCGCCCCTGTTTTAGTCATTCCCAGATCTATAAAGGTTCTATCTGGGCCAAGGCTAGATGGATTTTTTGACATGAATTCCACATTTCTGGTACAGCATGGTTTATAGACCAAAGTATTCACAGTTTAGTTACTCTCAAACCTCTCCCCACCCAGCCTTACCAGAGAAAATTCAGCCTCCTGGAGAAAGCTTGTTTTGGATGAATTGTGATGGTAAGGAAAACAAAAAACATTGTTCAGACCAACTTGGCTGGAAACGTTCTTGAAGCACATCACCCTGCTATATGTCAAGGAATTAATTCCTAAAGAAGTGCAAGTCCAGTTTTTCTGAGGGCTCTTGAAAATTTCTCTTGTTCCTTGAAAGAAACGTATGCTTTTTTTGTTGTTGTCGTTGGATCTCTTCTCTTTCTTCCTCCAACCAGCCTGTCTCTGCCTACTTTTCCAGGCAGAAAAAGATGCATGCAAAATTTGTGCATCTGAGATGCACGTGGAAAGCATGAATGAAAAGCAGTTCCTTTTAAACCAGGGAAGAGAGAAACCTGCTTTCTAGGCTAGTACTCAAGCCTGTGTACATCCAAGTATCAATGATGCTGCCTGGTTCTTTGAGGGTGGTGGCATAGGAAAGGTAACAAGGAAGGCCTAAAAAACAGCCGGATAATTACTTGCAGAAATGCCTGACTCCATCAGGCTGCTGGGTTTTTTGATTGTAGCCGTGTTGGTTTTGTCACAACCCAAAGTTGTGGATTTTTGATTGTGCGTGCTTCGGCACCGCTAAATTATGTTCCCGCCGAATTGCAGCTCTTTTGCACAACGGAGTGTTCTGTTGTTATAGAGAACCCGCGTGCAGAAAAGTGTTTCCCGCCGTT
>NW_005842487.1:130961-134619 GCF_000455745.1 Alligator sinensis | reverse complement strand
AGCAGGGGACCGGGAGCCGGCCCGCACAGGTTTAAGGACACAGGCAGGCAAGGTTCTTTGAGTAGATGTGATAGCTTTTATTGGACCAACTGAATAGCTAGAAAAAAGTTCTTAGCAAGCTTTTGGGTGCAATCACCCTTCAGGTATAGGGAGTCTCCCTATGAAACTCCCTGTCTGTGAGATACCCTATGCCTGAAAAAGGGTGATTGCACCTGAAAGCTTACTAAGATTTTTTTTTCCCAACTACTCAGTTGGTCTAATAAAAGATATCACATCTACTCAAAGAACCTTGTCTACCTGAGTCCATCAGCTAATTTTTTCTTCCCTAATAAAAAAACAACTCGCAATGAAATGCATGTTGGCTAAGCACTTGGGTCAAAAGGGCTTAACAGCATTCAGTTCACAATTTATATTTGCAAAAGGGTATACAGGGGTGTACTTGATGAAAACAATTTGACTTATTTTCTCTTAGTGGCTTATGTGTGTCATCCAGATATTGAAGTGGCTGCAGTCTGGATCTTGTGCATCTTTCTTCAACCTTTGCCCTGGCTTAACGCTGTTAGCCAGGATGTGATTCTGCTATGGCTGCAGAGGGAGTGAAGAGAGGTGCTCCAGTGACCAATGGTAGCAGCAAACAAGGGATGGAGCTTCAGGAATGCATGGAGAAGACTTAAGAAATGAATGTGCTGCAGGGAATATGAAGGTAAAAATGATCATGCTGACTGTGCTCTAGGTATTTGTGTATTAATATGAGCCTGAGACACAAAAATTAGCTTGAGAAAGTAGCTTGAAAATAGTACAGTTCTTAACTCACATCCAAAAAGGCTAACCTGTGAACACCCAGAGCTACATGTTTGGGCCTTGGAAGTACTCGTTTTAGGTAATATGAATTTAATGCAGCTTTTTAAATAAGATGTGTGTTATATGTTCAATTTAAAGAAGATATGTGTTATAAACATATGCATCATTTAACACACATAGATAGGTGTTATATATAAGGTTTTTAAACCTTAAAGAATATTTATGTTTCCATGTGCTCCAAAACAGCTATTTAACACTAAAAAGTCACTTCTAGGCAAATCCCTTTAATATTTTAATATATTGGTTGGAATGTTCTTCTCAGTTTTGCAAGACTTGCTTGCTGCAGAGTTAATTTTAGTCTGGAGGTTTCTACCATATAATTGAGTTGAAAATTAAATGTGTTGGCTCTTCTGACTTTTTCTCCATCTCACTAATTTGAAGAAAGTGCTTTTCCAGAGACCTGATATTTGAGTGCTTTTGCACTGCCTTTGAGTTGTCACAAGAGGATGCTCTGAGACCTGCACATGTTTGGAAATAAAGAATTGCTTCCAGTCAGCTTTGGCACTTTGGTGCTGTGTAGGGCTTGGTTCTTCTGCCAGTCTAATCACTCCATCTGGAGAGAAATATTTGAGGCTAATGAAGACAGCTTTAGCATAAAGTCGTGTAGTTGACAACCTGGATATGTAGCACTGGTCCTAGTCCTTAGTTGCCTTTGGGCCATTGACATTGTTCACCTGGGGTAAAGTAGCTTGTGATGCTGCTGTCAAAGGATCTGTCAGTGGTACAGTCTGTGTTGAGGCTCTTGTAGTGCCCTCTCCTGGAACAAGATGTGGGGAGCATGGATGGGGAAAAGGGAGATGTGGCCTGTACCCTGCTGCCCAGTTACTATGATAACTGGTTAGGACCATTGGTAGATAGTATGATTTACAGTTCACCAGGCTGCTTTGACTTGTTCTGGGAGACCAGCCTAGTCTGTGACCATCCCAGCCTGTAGCCAGCTCTCCTGAGTTGTACTGTGTGTTTCTTGCCTACAGCTGAGGATCAGGGTTATTTTGTGGATTGTTAAGTTTGAAATAACACACGCCTATGTGTTTTCCCCTTCTAACAGCCCCTTAGTTCATCTGCTTGTATAACCAAGGCTTCATGTGGAGAACTAAATTTCTGGGTTAAAAAAAGATCAAATGCTACAGCTTCTTTTAGAAGTCCCCACATGGCAGCTATGGTGCTGGAAGTGGAGTCGAGCTCCTTGCAAAGTGTCAAACTGCTCTTCATCATTATGTACCATTTCTGTTGCAGCAGTGCCTGGGACGGATGGTCCTGGACTAGGGTCCCAGTGGTGCTAGATGCTGTACAAGCACCACTGGGAGAGTCTCCCTCCCTGAAGATCCTACATTACATCAGTAGATTTTTGTTTTCTTTTTAAAAAGGGAAGCTGCTTTGAACTTTAAAACTCCACCCTTGAGGATGCATTCTGTCCTCTGTGCCACTTCACTGAAATCACTGCAGGAAGACAGAGCCACCAAGGTTCAACATTTTCATGGGCTATTAAGGGGAAGACATCGCTCTCGACTCTCCACTCCAGACATCAGTTCAAAATACTTGGTTCATGCAGAGCTAATGATATGTATTGATACCTCATGCCCTTGCAGAGCATAGTGTTCAGCAGAATCCAACCTTCTGAAAAAGTAAGAAACAGAGCAAATGTGTGCACCTACACACCATCTCTCTGCAGCCAGCAGAAACTCCTTGATCTAGTCATAGCTATGTTGAGATTCGAGGGCTTCTACTGTCTTAGCCAAATTCTTTTCAGAAAGGTTGTATAGCTGAACTGGCAGCAGAAAACGTGCTCTGTTGCCATAGCCTGTGTTCCTACTAGAGGGCTCTGCGGACATAATTGGTAGGGCTGTACAAAATTTCAATGGGTGTTTCGTTTCAAAGCTGTTTTGACGCGTTTCGAGCTTGAAACAGCGAAATCAAAATGAAACAAAAGGCTTCGAAACAGCTTCAAAATGAAACGGGGGCACTCAAAATATTTCAAAATGTTTTAAGTTTTGAAGCTGGGCTCATTGGGGAAGCTATCAGAGAGCTGGGGAATCGAACAGGGGGCTGGGGAATTGAACCGGGATCCCTGTTCCCAGTTGGATTCCCCAGTTCCCCGAACTTTCCCCCAGCAATCTGATCACTTCCCCCAGCTCTTTCTGGGGGGCTACTGGTGCTAGCTGCAACAGCAGGGCTGCGGACTGGGGGGTTGTGCCAGGGTCTTCCCTACAGAGTTCAGCCCAGTGGCAGGACAGCCAGTGGCGGAACTGCTCGGAGCGCAGCCCTGGCCAGTGGCTCTCAGCCCGCTCCCACTGCCAGGCTCAGCTCGACCCCCTAGGAGGGCGGCGGGGGGGCAGGCGGTGGGGGAGAGCCAGGGCTGTGCTCCAAGTGGCTCCACTAGCCCTATGGAGCTCAGCCCGGTGGTGGGAGGCAGCAGGAGAACCAGTGGCAGAGCCGCTCTGAGTGCAGCCCTGGCTCCAAGCACAGCCCTGGTGAGCACAGCACAGCAACTGGAGGCTCTGCAGCCCCATGTAGCTGAGCCTGGCAGCAGGAGATGGCAGAGAGCCAGTGGTGTAGCTATGCTGAGTGCAGCCCCGGCCAGTGGCTCTCCACTGCCTCCCACTGCCAGGCTCAGCTCCGTAGGGCTGCAGAGCCTTCAGCCACTGGGCTGTGCTTGCCAGGGCTGTGCTCCGAACAGCTCTGCCCCTGACTCTCCCGCCACCTCCCACCACCGGGATAAACCCCATGGGGCTGGCGGAGCCACATGGAGTGCAACCCTGGCTCCAAGCACAGCCCTGGCAAGAACAGCCCCGTGGCC